>NC_091544.1:35841917-36146772 GCF_030788295.1 Drosophila virilis
TAACACCATTTATGGTGTGAACCTTTAATGTTTCGTTGTAAACTGGAAAATTTAAGCGGTTTGTTTTCATTAGATTTATGGTTGAACCTGTGTCAATGACACATTTTAGAACTTCGTCATTCATAATCAATTTTATGAATGGATTTCTTCTGTTTGTTCCGAGGCTTGCTGATGAAAATTTTCGGATGTATCCATTTTCATCTGCCCACTGTTACTATCTCTTTGACGTTTAGTCGGAGGGTTTGGCGCATTCAAGCGTGAATGGGACTGATTTTGATAGTTTAAGAGATTTTGTAACCACCTTGACTTAATTTCTGTGGGAACTCGTGGTGATCTTTCTGATTGTCTTCGGACTGCTGTTTATTTTGTGCGTGATAACTCTGATTCGTGTTGGAATAACTACTTGAATTGGTGGTTGGGTTAGCAATTTGCTGATAATTTCCCATGTTCCTACGATTGTTATTTGGATTTCCCCGAACATTATTATTTTTAGGTTTTTCAGTAACGCTTTTTTCATATAATCCCTCTCTTTGAGCTACTTGCTTTAGTTTTTGTGTCGACGTAATGTCGTATCTGGCTAACATCATGAAAAGCCTATCTGGTAATTTTTTTGTAATAACATCTTTATTCATAGCATTTGTATAAAGTGTTGTATTGCGCTAGGTATATTTTCTAATGCTAACTTATTTAATATAACAAAAGATTTATTTTCGAGATCCTCGATGAACTTACGGAGGTTTCCTTGGTAATTCGTATTGTATAAGCGTCGAAGGAGTTCTTCAAATGGTATCTGCACTTTGTATTCTTCAATCAATGCGTTTCTCAGCTCCTGCCAAGTGTTGGCTGCTGTCCTTTGTGAAATTCTTTGAGCATTTCCTGTGACTTGCAATTCGATGGCTCCGTATAAGATGCTGTGTTATCTAACATCTCGGGTTGGATACAGGTGTAGGATGTAATCTATCCTTTTAATGAAAGCGTTTAGATGATCCGTTGATCCGTCAAAGCTTGGCACCTGTCTAAGTTGTGAAAGGGCCTGGTTGAGGTGTTGTTCTGATAATTCCATGGTCATCTTGGTGTAATACATTTTTTTTTTCGTTAGATGATTTTCTTTGTTTTTAAATAGTTTTGAGTTTGTAGGTTTGAACTTTATTGTTCTTTGATTTTGCACTATTATTTTAGATTATAGTTTGTGATGGATTGTTTAAATGTTTTTTTTTTTTTTTTTTGTGTGTGTGTCTTAAAAAGACCCAGTAATAACGTATTGCAGGGATCAAACGATATGCAAAGCCAGTCGTTATTAACTGTAGGAGCTTTATTGCCCAAAGGGTCAATATTATTAAGCTACTAGTGACCCGAAGGTTCTTGTGCGGATACGTATTCGAGAAAATGTTTTTACACTCCGACAACACTTTCGGTCGCGATTGTGCTTTAGATCTGGGAATTAATTATCCTACCAGCTGCGCCAATTAAGTTTTACACGTTAGGTTACTATAAAAAAATATATTTCAATTTATTATTTTTTACTTTTGTTGAGTACATTCAGATTTGCTTCCCGAATATGAACTAACTTATCTAACTGTTGCGGTCGCTTTGAGAGAGTTTGAGTCAAAATTGAGTGAAGTTTGAGCTGCGTCAGCAATTATGCGTGGGATAGTGCTCTGATGGGAACATTGACAGTGGCGTGATATTTAGGGTGAATTATTTGTGTCTACCAAAGGGGGACAGTTTGATCTTGACCAATGTCGATGTAATCACCAAGGTCTTTGTTTACAATATTAGAAATGTTTATACTTGTGCTTATGCTTATGTGCTAAGTTATGTTAAAGGGTGGGTGCGACTATGGATATGTCACCATATAAAATTCTAAAAGCAACATATCATGTTTGGTGACTCTAGTTCTTATTATTTACCAAAATAGCCCAAAAAACAGGATATCGATATCAATTGTCGGAAAGAGACTCGATCTGCGCGGGCACTAGGAGCACCTACATCTAAAATTTCAAGTCCTAGCTCTTAAAGGTTATGTGATCCTTGCGTTCATACATACGGACAGACGGACAGACAGACAGACAGACAGACGGACAGACAGATGGACATGGTTTGATTGACTCGGCTATTAATGCTGATCAAGAATATATATACTTTATGGGGTCGAAGGTGCTTCCTTCGGAGCACCTACATCTAAAATTTCAAGTCTCTTGCTTCCTTCGGAGCACCTACATCTAAAATTTCAAGTCTCTTGCTCTTATAGGTTCTGCGATCCTTGCATTCATACATACGGACAGACGGACAGACAGACAGACGGACATGGCTAGATCGACTCGGCTATTGATGCTGATCAAGAATATACATACTTTATGAGCTCGAAGATGTTTCCTTCTGCCTGCTACATACATTTGGATTTTGCACAAATACTATGTACCCTTATACCCATTTTTAATGGGTTCAGGGTATAAAAAGGAACTAAAATAGCATTACAGAAAAAAATCGCAATTACCATGCTGTTAGAATGCGAAGCAGATGCGCATAAATGTGTGTGTGTACATGTATACAGAAATTCTTAAAGCTGCTGCCCCATTCAATTGCGCAGTTGCATATAACTTTGGTTTTTTCTTAACCGATCTTTATGAAATTTTCTACAGTATTCTGAATAAGTCAATTGCATTTAAATTGTGGCTACAATTGGTTGGCAATAAAAGTTGGGTTATTAACTTGATTTATAGCTGTAAGGTGGAAGCGGGGAGGTGACGGTAGGTATAAAATGAAAGATACGTGACATATATATTGTTGCGCTATTGAGCTTTTTCAATAGCTTTCACAAATAGAAATAATTAACTATTTATTTTTTGTGTTCAAAATTGTTATATATTTCTTAAAGTTACGAAAAGCAGGCAGACCCGAATTGGTCTGTGCTTATTATTTAAGAACAATAGTTTGTATATAGGCAAGCGAACCCGAATTAGTACGTGCCAATTTTAGCGAATTATTAGATTCAGATTCCAGATTCCCTGATGGGCAATAGGCATAGCTTGTTTACAGCTCTTCTCGTTTCCCCTGTTGCGGTGCGCAAAATGGCTACTCGAGCGACTCCATCCTTTCCCACGATTAACTCTGTGATTCTCGCCAGTGGCGACCTTAGAGGCGGCAGATTTTCATCCTTTACGAGGACTATGTCGTTGACGCATAGGCTTGATTTCGGAGTACGCCACTTGGAGCGCTGCTGAAGCAGTGTTAAGTATTCTTCACGCCAGCGAGACCAAAACAGTTGTTGGAGGTACGTTACGCGTTGCCAACCATCCAGACGATTGAATTGAAGGTGCGTCACATCAGGTTCAAGGAACGATGAGCTGGGTCCACCAATCAAGATATGAGCTGGAGTGAGCACATCTAGATCTGCTGGATCTTCTGAAAGAGGAAACAATGGCCTGAAATTAATTATGTGGCAGACAAGGGTGCGAAACTCTTCAAAGTTGAGAACACAAGATCCAACAGCACGATAAAAATTATGTTTCGCTGTCTTCACTGCTGCTTCCCAAAGGCCGCCAAAATGCGGTGAACGAGGAGGTATAAATTTCCAATCAATGGAATCAGCCATGCAAAAATTATGCACTGACTCAATATGATCACGACTTGTAAATAGACGCTTGAGATCCAGAAGCTCGTTTTTGGCGCCGACAAAGTTGGTAGCGTTATCCGACCATATCTGAGATGGCCTGCCTCGAGTCGATATAAACCTCTTAAGCGCATTCAAGAAAGAAGCTGTCGACAGATCCTTGACCAGTTCCAGGTGAACCGCTTTAGTCGCGAAGCATACGAAGACAGCCATGTAACATTTGACTGGAGCTTTATTTCGTACGTCTGGCTTATAGAAAAATGGTCCACAATAGTCAACACCAGAGACTTCAAAGGCTCGACAAGCAGTCAAACGTTCTTTGGGCAGATCACCCATTATATGCTCTATTATTCGAGGCTTGGCACGAAAGCATCTCACACATTTTCCAGCCTAATTGGATACGGTCTGCCTTCCACCAATCGGCCAATACTGCAACCGAATATGAGCAAGAAGTGCCCGTGGACCAGCGTGTAAGTCCCGATTGTGAAACCGTGTGATGACCGAGTTTGAGATGTGGTGGTGACACGGAAGAATTATTGGATGGCGAGCGTCGAAATCCAGCAAAGAGTTTTTCAAGCGCCCATCAACTCTAAGAATTCCGAAATCATCCAAAAAAGGGTTAAGTGATGCGATACAACTGGACGGTTTAACTACTTTTCTCGATTGCAACGATTTGATCTTTTCCCACAGGTGTGCTCTCTGGACGAGCCTTAGTAAGAGTTGGGTCCCATGTTGTATATCAGACACTGTTAGTCCAGGATGCCTGCTTCTGTGTATGAATTTATAAATATATCCGAATATACGCTGCATTGTATCAAATGAGTTGACGTATTTACAAGTGACAGTTATATCAACGAAGGGAGATGACGCAATAAGGACTCTTTTTTAAGTTCGAGTTCTGTCCTTTCTGACAAGCAAGAAGCAGGCCAGTCCAATTTGTTTTTAATTAGAAATTCTGGGCCGTTGAACCATAGTGACGATTGATCTAATTCACTGGGCGTAGATCCTCTCGAGAGTATATCTGCCGGGTTGAGTGAAGTAGGCACGTAACGCCATTCCATGCCATTAGTTAGCTCTTGAACTGCTGTGACGCGATTAGCCACAAACACATTGAACTTGCAGGGCTCGGTCTTTATCCAGGAAAGGCATACAGAAGAATCCGAGCAACAGTAGAATTTTCCATCAAACAGATTCATTTTAGATATCTCACGCATGAGATTAGATAATAAGACGGCACCACAGAGCTCTAGCTTTGGAACTGTGATTGTTTTCAGAGGAGCTACACGCGATTTGGAACACAACAGCTGACAACTGGCTGATGTTCGTCGAGAAAGGACGTAGACACAGACCCCATATGCTTCGATGCTGGCGTCGCAGAAACCGTGAACTTTTAACTCTGCTGCAGGTGTTGACACGAGACGAGGAAATTTAAGAAACTGTGCCTTCTCAAAACTGCAGCAACGATCATGCCAAGCTGTTGCCAGTGATGATGGCAAGCTCTCGTCCCACTCAAGCTTCTTCTTCCAGATCTGCTATGAGTCCAAGCGGGTCATACAAGCGAGCTATGGTCGATAGTATTGACCTTTTTGATGGTTTAGATCTCTACTGAATGGACGAAAACGAAAACAACAATCGATCCGACGCTGAGTCCCAACCGAGTCCAAGAGTTTTGGTGATGTCGCTACCATCATCAAACTTTAGGGAAGATTTTCTGTCCCCTACGGGTATCCCTTTCAGTAAAGCAGATTTGTTTTGAGCACCACTTTCGCAACTTGAAGCCCCCACTTGCCAAGATTCCAGCCGTCTGATTAAGAAGTTCCTTTGCTTCTTGAATTGAATCACCCCCTGAAATGAGGTCATCACGTCACGTAGAAGTCACGCCGCAAAATCCGAGATCCGATTGGAAAATTAGTTTCCTCACCCATAGACAGCTGGTGCATAGATCACGGATAGAGAGGAATGAAGTTGGCTTTGTTCCGTATGTAACTGTATCCAGCTTAAAAATCTTTATATCCTGTTCTGGCGAGTCTCGCCATAGAATGCATTGGAGAAAATCATCCGGTGCTGAAACGCGTACGCAGCGATACATTTTTCCAATATCTCCTGTTAGGGCGATGGGGAAATTACGAAAGCGAAGAAGGATATGAAACAGCGAGCTTTGAATAACAGGTCCAGCCATCAATAGTTTAATGAATAACCTGACGAGGTAGATGCTGAGCCGTCGAAAACGACTCGCAATTTAATCGTTGAACTGTCTTCTTTAAAGACACAGTGATGAGGAAGAAAGTATTGGCAAAGTCCTATAGACTCTGGAGCAACAGGCGACATATGACCAAGATCCAAATATTCCTTTAGAAAGTTTGAAAATTGAATCTTCAGATCTGGACGATTTTGAAGTTTGCGTTCCAGGGTCAGGAACCGACGAAAGGCTTGTTGGTATGACGTCCCCAGACATTCCAAACTTCGCTTGAAGGGTAAACGAACTGAATATTGGCCACTAGGCAATCTGATATGAGTCTTTACGAAATGTTCTTCACAGATGTTTTCTTCCTTTGAAGTGGTAGGTGTACTTTCCAAGCAGGATTCTATGTCCCAAAATCTTCGAACCAATTCATCAGCACGTTCTTCAGAGCTTGACTCAAGTTTGCCCGCAGTATGCTTTGCCATTAACATAGAACCACTCAAGCGGGGTCCGCCTCCAGAAACTACCCAACCAAGCCGTGTTTTTTGAAGACACGGTAGTTCTGGGAGAAGCCTTATCCGGCCGACGCTGAGAAGGTCGTAAAACTGGCTAGCTCCAAGTAGCAAGTCCACGCGTTGAGGTTTAAAGAAAGACGGATCTGCAAGTTTTATGTTAGCGGGAATGTTCCAATTCGTTGTGTTGATAGTAAAACTCGGTTGACAATCAGTTATCTTAGGTGCTACCAGAGCTGTAAGGCATGTTGAGTATTCAGAGACTTGAGACTGTATTGTGATAGTGACTGTGTTTCCTTCTGTTTCAAAACGAGAATCTCCTAGACCAGATACAATGGCTGTGCTTCTTTAGCTGAAGCTGTTGAGCAAGGCGCGACGTTATAAGGTGAAGCTGAGAACCAGAATCCAAAAGGGCACGACCAGGTATCAAAGTGCCGGAGCGATTTCTTACAAAGATCATAGCCGTAGCCAAGACGACAACATCACTACTGAAATACTGGGCAACAAGAGATGTGGAGGTAGATGGCGATGACTTAGCGAAAGAGGCATGGGCTATCGGCGATGAATTTGCAGGCTCAGTCAGCTGACCAGACGGAAATACGGAATTGTTTAAATGCAGCAGAGAATGATGTTTCGCCCCGCAGGTCCGACAGCATCCAGAGCTGCATGATCGCAATTGATGACCTTTCTTTAGGCAATTCAAGCACAATGCAACTCGTTTTGCCTCCCTAAGCCGTAATGCAGGGGTCAAATTTCCAAATCGAGAACAATTATATATACTATGACCAGGGCTGTCACAAAAGACGCAGACAGGGGCGTCGTGGTTAGTGGCGATAAATGACGATCAACACCAGTAGATCGTCTGGTCGTTTTTCCCACCTGATGGCTAGGGGCATAGCTTGCCATAGCAAAATTTACGGTTTCCATTGTTCGGCATCTCTGCTCCAGAAACGTAGCCATATGCTCCCACGATGGTATTAAATTAACGAACGACGAATCCTCTAGCCTTTCTTCCCATTTGGCTTGTTATATTGGGTCCAGCTTTTGTAAAATAATCTGCACAATGATGCATCCAGCGATTTGTTCGGAGTTGCCCATGCTCTTTAATGCGCGAAAATGTGCGTTGAATTGGTCGGATAACTCCCTTAGCGACACGGCCGATCCACCTGCCACCGTCTTGAGCCCCAATATCTCAAGTATGTGTGCCTGAAAAACCAAACGTCTATTATTAAACCTTTTCTCCAATAAATTAAGTGCTATGGCATAATTATCGTTTGTTATTTCCAATGATCGAATCGCGTCCAACGCTGTATCCTTCAGGCACGATCGAAGATGCTGCAGCTTTTCGATATCTGCTAGATCAGGATGATTTTCTATGACGGTTGTGAACATAGAAAAAAAGTCGGCCCATTCTGTGTAACCACCACTGAACGTAGGCAACTTTATTGAGGGTAGTGTTGGCGGTGCCTTAGCTCTAACTGTCTGCGAGGGCAGCACAGATTGGTCGCGAAATGTTGAGCAGGGCAATATTGAGACACGTTTCGCAATTTCACTCCGAACCGAAATTTCCATAGAAACTGCTAACTCGTCGAAGTCGTCACGCAATTGGTTACCGATTTCATCAAAGTCTAGTTCTTCGAGGCTAGTGTGAGTAATATCAAATGAGGTCTGAAGCCGCTCGATTTGCTTCAGCCTAACACTAAGACCGCACTCATCAATTGCACTAAGTGGCGAATTAGTTAGAGCATTTCGAAGTGTTTGCAAACTATCATAAATTGAAATGGTTTTGCGCTTCAGAAAGGTCACCCTGTTTGCAGAGGGCACTGCACTAGAGGCATTATTTTCGGTTGCCATTAGAAGCGTGATAGAAAGCGCGTGCGTAACTAGCTGAGTAACTAACAACGGTGATCGCTAGTACATGCAAACCGTTGAAAAAACAATAGTTGTACAATAAGAACTTCGGCGAACGCAAGTGTCAAGCTATGTAATGAAGCAACGGCAATAGCTTTTACATAAGTACCGCACGAATGAGCAGAGACTTTAAGCGACCGAGAGAGTAGGCAAAGCGACGGCGATAAGTATGTATGTATATAAAGTGCACAAAACGAAATGCCACATGGTGCCTTTTAAGATTATTGCTTTAATGTAAAGCAAATAATCTTACAACAACAAAAATAAAATTCACGTCGGGGTCACCAAATGTTGCGCTTTTGAGCTTTTTCAATAGCTTTCACAAATAGAAATAATTAACTATTTACTTTTTGTGTTCAAAATTGTTTTACATTTCTTAAAGTTACGAAAAGCAGGCAGGCCCTAATTGGTCTGTGCTTATTATTTAAGAACAATAGTTTGTATATAGGCAAGCGAACCCGAATTAGTACGTGCCAATTTTAGCGAAGAGACAATTATTAGCTATAATTTTGAGTAATGCAAGTGGCCGATGCGTACCAAATGCATGAAGCGAACGAACTTAACCAACTCGATGAGCAGCATCGAGGCCTTTGCATAAGTAAAGCTAGGGCAATTAAACGATCGTTACAGCGAAGAGCGGCAGCTCTATGTTAATGAATTCTTAAGAGCGAAATTTAGGTATTTGCTTGAAGAGCGACTATTATAAGATACAATTAAGATGCTGCTATTATCAGTTGCGAGGTCGCTCCAGTTGTTTTGGCTGCGTAACCAGACATATATAATATTCTGAAAGTAACATGTTATGTTTGGTGACTCTAGCTCTTAATATTTACCAAAATTGCCCACAAAACAGGATATCGATATCGATTTTAATCGATTGCTTAGAGACGGAGTAAGTTGTCGATTATCGGAAACAAACTCAATCTGCGCGGGCACTAGGAGCGCCCAAATCTAAAATTCCAAGTCTCTAGCTCTTAAAGGTTCTGAGATCCTTGCGTTCATACATACGGTCAGACGGACAGACAGACGGACAGACAGACAGACGGACATGGCTAGATCGATTCAGCTTATACCCATATTTAATGGGTTCAGGGTATAAAAAGGAACTAAAATAGCATTACAGAAAATAGTCCCCACTACCATGCTGTTAAAATGCGAAGCAGACGCGCATAAATGTGTTTGTGTACATGTATACAGAAATTCTTAAAGCTACTGCCCCATTCAATTGCGCAGTTGCCTATAACTTTGGTTTTTTCTTAACCGATCTTTACGAAATTTTCTACAGTATTCTGAAAAAATCAATTGCATTTAAATTGTGGCTTAAATTGGTTGGCAATAAAAGTTGGGCTATTAACTTGATCTATAGCTCTTTGGTGATAGCGGGGAGGTGGCGGTAGGTATAAAATGAAAGATACTTGACATATATATAGTATTCTAGAAGCAACATATCATGTTTGGTGTCTCTAGCTCTTATTATTTACCAATATTGCCCAAAAACAGGATATCGATATCGATTTTCGGAAACAAACTCGATCTGCGCGGGCACTACGAACACCTACATCTAAAATTTCAATTTCAATTCCTAGCTCTTATAGGATCTGAGATCCTTGTGTTCATACATACGGACAGACGGAGAGACGGACGGACGGACAAACAGACATACGGACATGGCTAGATCGACTCGGCTATTGATGCTGATCAAGAATATATATATACTTTTTGGGGTGATGATTCCTTCTGCCTGTTACATACATTTGGATTTCGCACAACTACAATATACCCTTATACCCATTTTTAATGGGTTCAGGCTATAAAAGGAAATAAAATAGCATCACAGAAGAAAGGCGCAACCACCATGCTGTTAAAATGCGAAGCAGACGCGCATAAATTTGTTAGTGTACATGTATACAGAAATTCTTAAAGCTGGTGCCCCATTCAATTGCCCAGTTGCATATAACTTTGTTTTTTTTATCCGATCTTTATGAAATTGTCTACATTATATCTTATTGTACTATAGAATATTTGTGTATTCTGAAAAAGTCAATTGCATTTAAATTGTAGCTTAAATTGGTTGGCAATAAAAGTTGGGTTATTAACTTGATCTATAGCTCTTTGGTGATAGCGGGGAGGTGGCGGTAGGTATAAAATGAAAGATACTCGACATATATATAATATTCTGGAAGCAACATATCATGTTTGGTGACTCTAGCTCTTATTATTTACCAAAATTGCCCAAAAAACAGGATATCGATGTCGATTTTGATCGATAGCTTGGAAACGGAGTTAGTTAACGATTATCGGAAACAAACTCAATCAGACGGAGAGACGGAGAGACGGACGGACGGACAGACAGACAGACAGACGGACATGGCTAGATCGACTCGGCTATTGATGCTGATCAAGAATATATATACTTTATTGGGTCGGAGATGCTTTCTTGTGCCTGTTACGTACATTTGGATTTTGCACTAATACAATATACCCTTATACAGATTTTTAATGGTTTCAGGCTATAAGAAGGAAATAAAATAGCATTACAGAAAAAAGGCGCAGCTACCATGGTGTTAAAATGCGAAGCAGACGCGCATAAATGTGTGTGTGTGTACATAAATTGGTTGGCAATAAAAGTTGGGTTATTAACTTGATCTATAGCGCTTTGGTGGTAGCGGTGAGGGAGCAGTAGGTATAAAATGAAAGATACTTGATATATATATAATAGTCCAGAAGCACCATATCATGTTTGGGGACTCTAGCTCTTATTATTTACCAAAATTGCCCAAAAAACAGGATATCGATATCGATTGTCGGAAACAGATTCGATCTGCGCGGGCACTAGGAGCACCTACATCTAAAATTTCAAGTCCTAGCTCTTAAAGGTTATGTGATCCTTACGTTCATACATACGGACAGACGGACAGACAGACAGACGGACAGACAAATGTACATGGCAAGATCGACTCGGCTATTTATGCTGATCAAGAATATATATACTTTATGGGGTCGGAGGTGCTTCCTTCGGAGCACCTACATCTAAAATTTCAAGTCTCTTGCTCTTATAGGTTCTGCGATCCTTGCATTCATACATACGGACAGACGGACAGACAGACAGACGGACATGGCTAGATCGACTCGGCTATTGATCCTGATCAGGAATATATATACTCGGAGATGCTTCCTTCTGCCTATTACATACATTAAGATTTTAAACGAATACAATATACATTTATACCCATTTTTAATGGGTTCAGGGTATAAAAAGGAACTGACATAGCATTACAGAAAAAAGTCGAAATTACCATGCTGTTAGAATGCGAACTAGAGGCGCATAAATGTGTGTGTGTACATGTATACAGAAATTCTTAAAGCTGCTGCCCAATTCAACTACGCAGTTGCGTATAACTTTGGTTTTTTCTTAACGGATCATTATGAAATTTTCTACAGTATATCTTCATATACCATTGTTAATGAGGCAAAAGGTGTACTTGGATTCATTAAACGATGGTCTAAAGAGTTTAAAGATCCTTTTATAACAAAACTTCTGTACATCTCTCTTGTTCGCCCTATCCTTGAATACTTCTCTTGCATCTGGTCTCCACAGTATAACAACAGCCAGGATCGTATTGAATCTGTTCAGAAGCAATTTCTTCCTTTTGCCTTACGAGGTTTAAATTGGGACCCTAATCTTCGGTTGCCGTCCTTCTCCAGCAGACTGCTTCTTCTCAACCTTCCGTCGTTAATCAACCATAGGACAATTCTCGGTGTTGTCCTTCTACATAAGTTGATTATTGGCGACATAGATTCTCCTTTTCTGCTAGGGCGTCTTCAATTCTCTGTTCCGGCTAGACCAACCAGAAATTATCGCCCCTTATTACTATCTACGTGCACAACAGATTACGCTATGCACAATTCTTTTCGCGTGCTATGTAAAAATTATAATAGTTTGCATCACGTTTTCTCTACCGAACTGTCTTTACCCCTAATAAAATCGTTGCTTTCAGGATACCTTCGGGAAGTCGCTGACCATTCCCAGCTATGAGCAGAGGCATAGCTTGCCGGACAGGCTGAAAAATTTTCCCCCACCGTGTCGGTGATTTCCCATTACTTTTCTCTTTGTCCTATCCACTTAACACTCTTTATCTAACTTACATTGCTTTACTTTATTAACAATTTTCTTACTTTCTTTTTTCCTATTTATTGTATTTTCTTTATTAATATAGCAAATTAAGATTATTTTTAATTTCACTTGAGATCACTTTTTTTCCTACTTACAACCTTCTGCTTAGATGTAGGCTCTAATAGCGTCACTAACAAAATTAGCTGTGAAAAGGGGCACAGCTGGCCGGACTGGCAAATAAAACACCTCCATCGGTCGGTGATGCTATTTAGAAAATTGTATCCTTTAACTAGGCTTTTAGCATATAATTATATTGTACAATCTTTTGAATAATGAGGAAGACACTCGTTTTGTCGACCATTAATAAATAAATAAATAAATAAAAAAAATATCTTATTGTACCATAGAATATTTGTGTATTCTGAAAAAGCCAATAAATGCTGTACATTTTGGCGTAAATTGGTTGGCAATAAAAGTTTGGTTATTAACTAGATTTATAGCTCTTTGGGGTTTGCGGGGAGGTGGCGGTAGGTATAAAATTAAAGATACTTGACATTAATATAATCCATATAACAGGATATCGATATCGATTGCTTGGAAATGGAGAAAGTTATGGATTATCGGAAACAAACTTGATCTGCGCGGGCACTGGGAGCACCAACATCCAAACATTCAAGACTCTAGCTCTAATAGGTTCTCAGATCCTTGCGTTCATACTTACGGACAGACGGACAGACAGACAGACGGACATGGCTAGATCGACTCAGCTATTGATGCTGATCAAGAATATATATACTTTATTGGGTCGGAGATGCTTCCTTCTGCCTGTTACATATATTTGGATTTTGCACAAATGCAATATAGCCTTATACCCATTTTTAATGGGTTCAGCTCGATCTGCGCGGTTACTAGGAGCACCTTCATCCAAAATTTTAAGTCTCTAGGTTTTAGGTTCTAAGATCCTTGTGTTCATACCTACAGACATACAGACAGACGGACATGTCTAGATCGACTCGGCTATTGATGCTGATCAAGAATATACATACTTTATGGGGTCGGAGATGCTTCCTTCCGCCTTTTACATAAATTTGGATATTGCACAAATACAATATACCCTTATGCCCATTTTTAATGGGTTCAGGGTATAAAAACGAACTAAACTAGCGTTCAGAAAAAAGTCGCAATCACCATGCTATAAGAATGCGAAGCAGACGCGCATAAATGTGTAGGTGTACATGTATACAGAAATTCTTAAAGCTGCTGCGCCATTCAATTGTGCAGTTGCATATAACTTTGGTTTTTTCTTAACCGATCTTTATGAAATTTTCTACAGTATACTGAAAAAGATAATTGCATTTAAATTGTTGCTTAAATTGGTTGGCAATAAAAGTTGGGTTATTATTTTGATTTATAGCTCTCTGGTGGTAGCGGGGAGGTGGCGGTAGGTATAAAATGAAAAATAGTTGACACATATATTCTAGAAGCAACATATCATGTCTGCTGACTCTAGTTCTTACCAAAATTGCCCAATAAAAAGGATATCGATATCGATTCTTATCGATTGCTTGGAAATGGAGTAAGTTATGGATTATCGGAAACAAACTCGATCTGCGCGGGCACTAACATCTAAAATTTCAAGTCTCTAGCTATTATAGGTTCTGTGATCCTTGCGTTCATACATACGGACAGACGGACATGGCTAGATCGACTCGGCTATTGATGCTGATCGAGAATATACATACTTTATGGGGTCGAAGATGCTTCCTTCTGGCTGTTACATACATTTGGATTTTGCACAAATGCAATATAGCCTTATACCCATTTTTAATGGGTTCAGGGTATAAAAATAAGGTGCGGAACGTAGCTGGGGGATGCGTGCAGTTGATAGTTCGGACAGAACGCACAACTCCAGATGTGCAAGGACACCGTCTTGAGCGGACCGACCCTCGTTTTTGCTGTTAGGAGATCATCTGATATGCGATCATGTATCTCAGTACTCATGTAAATGGCAACCCTGTATGACCACTGCGAAGCGTCACAAAACCTGTGGTATTGAAAACTCCCGTGTAGCCAAAAACTCATCTAAGCACTTGAGACGCTGGAACTTGCGTCGACATGACTCCTGGAGTGCTGGTGGGCCAGGCAGTTTGGGCAGCATTTGCTGGCCAATTTTGCTCGGATCCTTTTCTTCGAAGTAACCGTATTGACTTCTGACACTTTCGCAGTGCGTAGACTCCTCAGCATCGAAACGAATCCGTCGCCGGGCGACCCTTGGATCGGCCTTGCTGTTGGCGTAGAGACATCGTGCTGTTTCGTGAACAGTTTAAATATGATAAACATTAATGATGCGGCTTTATACGGATGGTCGATCAGTGGATCTAGGACTTTAGTCTCTACTGGGGGTTGGATTGATGGAATATTGAAGATTCGGTTCTAATGGGAGCAGAATAAGCTTCGAAATAGGTCTCTTAGAGACACCCCGGGCTGTTAGCACGTCGAGCACTCGGAATCTTTGGTCGTCGCCAGGTTAGGTCGTTTGGATTCGACTCGGATACCAGTCATTAACTGTAAGATTATCTTCTTTAATAATGACTAGATCGTCACGTTGCAAATCTCGCGTTGGAGTGTTCCATTTGGTTCTTTTTTGCAGTTCTAAAAGATACTCATTTTTCCTCATTTTTGAAGTTGCATTTCCACAAAATCGCGTGACAGAAATTTGGCCGTTCCGACGAAATTTTTGCCGTTGCCGGAGAGCGTTAGACCTGGGCACCCCCGCTGAGCCACATATCGCCCAAATGCCGCTAGGAATTTTTCTATGGTTGGGTCAGATGTAGCCTGTAGATGGATGGCTTTGGTGCTGAAGCCCAAGAAAACGAACACGTAGCCTTTTGTAATAAGGCAGGCGCGACATGAGTAATTTTTAATCTCGAAGGGCCTGCAAAATCGACACCTGTATGAGTGAACGGCCGTGAGGATGTGACTTTCTCCCTAGGTAAGTCGCCCATGAGATGCGTTTGTAATTTCTCCTTTTCGATTACGCATATTTTAGTTTAATTCACCGTGGATTTGACCAACACCTTGAGTTTGGAATCCAGACCTGTCATCATATAAGACGCATCATGAGCTAGATGCCTCCATGCATGGATATACGATGAGTAAAAGCGGTTAAAAGACGCGAATATGCACACGTGTATAACGGTATTATCGAATGTCGCTTATCGTAGCTGAGTACTTCGGTACCTCTTACGCGAACACATGCTCGAATAATTCCCTTTATAACTAGAAAAGGGTTCAAACTAAGGAGCTTGCTGGAAGTGAGCTGTTTTTTTGTGCGCAAGCACGTGTATTCTGACGGCTTTTTTTGTTTCTGAGTGAGGAGAATCAGTCTTTTTACTCCCAAGGCTCGTGTGTTATTGTCGTAACTAGATGGGGTTCAGAAGGAATGGGCCATTGGCTCTGCGGTAGTCGTAACCATTCGGGCCATGCCACCACAGCTCGTTGTTAACTAATGCTTGTGGTGGGGCATTGTACTCGGATCGTACATGGGAATATTAATAGGAGTCGGTGGCCTGAGTAATTTTTGCCACCCTGTTTGTTACAAAAGAGGTCCATGCGTGTGGTGGCTTATGCAGCCAGGCTAGCACCATAGTAGATTCTGTCCAATAAAACCAGTCGACACCAGCGGAAGGTAGCAGGGGGCTGAATTCAGCTAATCGTTCGGACAGAAGTGCTTCCCCGCATAACTCCAGTCATGGCAAAGACCCCGTCTTGACTAAAGCGACCCTCGTTTTCTGTTAGATGAGCAAAGCGTCGTTAAACCCATTGTATTGAATACTCCCCTGCGAGAAAATTCGACCCATCAATGGATACGAATCGCACTGATGCCCGGATATTCTTGGAGGAATAACTGCCACTTACTGAGAAGACTCTCAGCCCAGTTTTTGGAGGCAGATCAAATGCATAAATATTTTCGCCTGAACAATGCCTGGACCAGCCAGCCATCCTGCTATATCGAACAGTTTGGCAATCTGTGATAGGACGGACTGCTTGGTTGTCAGCTCGGATGGAACGAATTAGAACTCGTCGGTCTCAGCTTTCCATTTGACCCCGAGACTCTTCGCCGAACAGACATTCTCGATTTCTAAGATGTCGGTGCGAAGCAGATAGTCCTTGGAAATCGCTCTTTCCAAGCCTTTTTCATTATATTTCCAGTTTCTCAAGGGGACCCGGCAGATTTAAGGCCCTCGCAGAGTTCTGCAATGCCAGACCTGCTATACATTTGGCTCCTGCCAGTATATCGTTGATAAACATTTTGATTGCGGTAATGTGACTTGCTAAGGGGTAGAGCGAACGAACGTCATCTGATAGCTTATGTAGTACCCGGATTGCCAAGAAACGGGCACAGTTGACACCAAACGTGACTGTATTGATCTTGAAGTCACGAAGCTCCCTATCCTTTGCTCAGAACAGAATTCTCTAGTAGGGCGTGGGTTTAGGATGCATAAGGTTTTGCCAATACCATTTTCGTGCGGACGCGAAGCTAGGTCGTGGTGATTCATACTTGTGAACAGCTTGGTGTGGAGCAGTTTATCTAACTTCGTATTTGGGTTCAGCGAAACTTGAGAAGGAAAAGATATGACAGATTTAACCCGGGTCTTAGACGAAAATCGCTTCTTGACCAAAGAGAGTGCCACATATGTTGAGAGAGGAGCTAATAATATGGATGGGGATATCTGCACGAATAAGCACGTCCATCTGTGAATTCCCATAGACGGAAGGATCGCCTAAGTGTAATTTTGGCAGTTCATTCAGAGCATTTTGGGGGATATTGTAGGAAGGCAAGAGGGCATCGGTTTCGATGTGACCCTAGGCTTTATTGGAGAGCCGATACTAATATGACAGAGTTTTTAGGGCTGAGTCGAAATAGCTTGATTTAAAACGGAGACCTGTGCGTCGACGGGTTGATAGGAAAGTTTTATTATTTTGAATAGTTGCTCTAATATAATAGTCGCTTCTGACCCAGAGTCGATTAGTGCCCGAGCTGTATATTTTGCGCCAAGATGACACACTTGCATGAGGGCTGTACCAAGGGGAACGTCATGTGAATTTGCAGAGAAGTAGTTTTGCACCTTAGCTTGGTTAGAAGTTGTAGTGGACTGCTTACGCGAAAGCGGCTTCATAACTATTGGTGTTATGAAATCGGACGGCAGATCTGTGGTCAGTCACGATGAAGAAGAGTTCTGTGACGTCCCTTTCTGGCACAGTTTGAAATGCTGTGACTTTAATGGTAACGTTATACTCTTTATTCCATCTCCTATCTTCTGATTAAGTATTAGTATTTGGTTATATTAAGTATCTACGCTAATTTCTCTGATTACTTCACAGCGTGACGGTATAATTATCTCGTTGTTGTTGATACTATGGAAAATTGGTATTTGTATAGAATGTGCAATATAGTTGGGTTTAAAATGAAACAGAAACTTTCTGTAGTGAAATCTAATTGACAATTGAATATTTTTCTGCAATCTATTCCAATTATTCCGTCTCCAGGGATCGGGAAATTTTTTTCTACTATATGAAAATTATTACAACTTAAAATTGATCAGAATTTTCTTTTATGATTGAGATGTCCTGTATAAATAAAAAATGTTAATTTCCTACCAGTATGTTCATTTTGGGGCCTGTTGGTTTGCCGAGTTACCTTGTGTAACTTGGATCTGGTTTTGCTGTCCGTGTCCTCTGTTTGAGCCGCCTCTATATGAACCGCCGTCGAGGATTGTCTCTGTTATTATTGTTTCTATTGCCATGTCTGTATGGTCGGCCTCTTTAATTACCTCTACCGCGGTTACCACCACGAGGAGAGTATTTGGGTAATAAAGGACTGTATTAGTTTGTTCGGTTGCTTCTGTGTAACTTTCGACAAGTTTGAATATGGGATCATTCATGTTATGGAATGTCTGTCTGCATGATAAGTTTTACTTTATCTATAGCACAGTTCTTGGTTATGGGCTTTACAGCTTCGACAGCGCTATATTTGGTGGCTATGTCTGAATTTAAGCCATCATATAATATATCATAATATAAGCACCTCTCAGAGCTTTTACCAGTTGCTCATTTTCTTGTGTATAAGTGTTGGCAGTTTTTCTCTTTTGCTGTAGTTTTATGAGTTTAGCTGATAGCACTTCAACTGATTCTCCTTACATCGTTCCTGATTTGTATAGTAATAATAATAACAATAATAATTGTATTTTAATCGCTTATCAAGTTTGGTGCATGGCCTTTTAATTTTGCCTTTATAGGACCTCCAGCTATTTCATGATCTTCATGATCTTCTTTTCGTGAGTCTATAAGAATTAAAGCATCTTTGAAGCTCTGCCTTTCCATTAAACTCTGGTAAGAGCGATGAGGCTAGTTTGAGAAAACGTATAGCTGTTTGGGCCATTGTATTGTCAATTGATTGGGAACTTACTTTAAAATCTGATAGTTTAATATCAGCTGGCAAAGAAAGTTGTTTCTTGTCGAATGACGCTGAAGCGTTAAGAGCATTTGGAAGAAATATTGTTATATTATGCTTTTCCGAAATTTGTCTAATGTTTTCTCTTAACTTGCTTAATACATCAACTGTTTGTGTTAAATGCTAATCTTTTAGTTTTGTTGCATTGTCACATATAAGTTGACGGCTGATATTTTAGGAATGTACCAGAATTTTAATTGTTTTAACATTGTCTCGTTTGAGAAAGATGCACTTTTGTTAAGGCACTTGAAAGATTTATTAAACTACTCACGTTGTTCCTTAAGAATGGTAGCGACTTGCGTCCATTTCATTTATAGATATTTTTAATTCTTTGTGCAAATGCACAATAATAATTTCGGTAGCTCATAAAAATAGGGTGTTCAAGTATACTTAAGCTGTGGCTTTCTAAATTGTTGCCCCGACTCATGTAACGTTTTCTTAGTGATTTCTTATGAAGGAAATATATCTTTAGAAGGATGTTCACTGAAGTTATTATAATGAGTATTGTATGTATGTATGTATGTATGTATGCATGTATGCATGTATGTATGTATGTATGTATGTATGTATGTATGTATGTATGTATGTATGTATGTATGTATGTATGTTTGTATGTATGTATGTATGTATGTATGTATGCATGTATTCATGTATGCATGTATTCATGTATGCATGTATTCATGTATGTATGCATGTATGCATGTATGCATGTATGCATGTATGCATATATGCATGTCTGTATGAATGTATGAATGTATGTATGAATGTATGAATGTATGTATGTATGTATGTATGTTTGTATGTATGCTTGTATTCATGTATGCATGTATGTATCCATGTATGCATGTATGCATGTATGCATATATGCATATATGCATGTCTGTATGAATGTATGAATGTATGAATGTATGTATGAATGTATGAATGTATGAATGTATGAATGTATGTATGTATGTATGTATGTATGTATGTATGTATGTATGTATGTATGTATGTATGTATGTATGTATGTATGTATGTATGTATGTATGTATGTATGTATGTATGTATGTATGTATGTATGTATGTATGTATGTATGTATGTATGTATGTATGTATGTATGTATGTATGTAGTATGTATGTATATGTATGTATGTATGTATGTATGTATGTATGTATGTATGTATGTATGTATGTATGTATGTATGTATGTATGTATGTATGTATGTATGTATGTATGTATGTATGTATGTATGTATGTATGTATGTATGTATGTATGTATGTATGTATGTATGTATGTATGTATGTATGTATGTATGTATGTATGTATGTATGTATGTATGTATGTATGTATGTATGTATGTATGTATGTATGTATGTATGTATGTATGTATGTATGTATGTATGTATGTATGTATGTATGTATGTATGTATGTATGTATGTATGTATGTATGTATGTATGTATGTATGTATGTATGTATGTATGTATGTATGTATGTATGTATGTATGTATGTATGTATGTATGTATGTATTACCGATTTCATCAAAGTCTAGTTCTTCGAGGCTAGTGTGAGTAATATCAAATGAGGTCTGAAGCCGCTCGATTTGCTTCAGCCTAACACTAAGACCGCACTCATCAATTGCACTAAGTGGCGAATTAGTTAGAGCATTTCGAAGTGTTTGCAAACTATCATAAATTGAAATGGTTTTGCGCTTCAGAAAGGTCACCCTGTTTGCAGAGGGCACTGCACTAGAGGCATTATTTTCGGTTGCCATTAGAAGCGTGATAAAAAGCGCGTGCGAAACTAGCTGAGTAACTAACAACGGTGATCGCTAGTACATGCAAACCGTTGAAAAAACAATAGTTGTACAATAAGAACTTCGGCGAACGCAAGTGTTAAGCTATGTAATGAAGCAGCGGCAATAGCTTTTACATAAGTACCGCACGAATGAGCAGAGACTTTAAGCGACCGAGAGAGTAGGCAAAGCGACGGCGATAAGTATGTATGTATATAAAGTGCACAAAACGAAATGCCAGGTGGTGCCTTTTAAGATTATTGCTTTAATGTAAAGCAAATAATCTTACAACAACAAAAATAAAATTCACGTCGGGGTCACCAAATGTTGCGCTTTTGAGCTTTTTCAATAGCTTTCACAAATAGAAATAATTAACTATTTATTTTTTGTGTTCAAAATTGTTTTACATTTCTTAAAGTTACGAAAAGCAGGCAGGCCCTAATTGGTCTGTGCTTATTATTTAAGAACAATAGTTTGTATATAGGCAAGCGAACCCGAATTAGTATGTGCCAATTTTAGCGAAGAGACAGCTATTAGTTATAATTTTGAGTAATGCAAGTGGCCGATGCGTACCAAATGCATGAAGCGAACGAACTTAACCAACTCGATGCGCAGCATCGAGGCCTTTGCATAAGTAAAGCTAGGGCAATTAAACGATCGTTACAGCGAAGAGCGGCAGCTCTATGTTAATGAATTCTTAAGAGCGAAATTTAGGCACTTGCTTGCAGAGCGACTATTATAAGATACAATTAAGATGCTGCTATTATCAGTTGCGAGGTCGCTCCAGTTGTTTTGGCTGCGTAACCAGACATATATAATATTCTGAAAGTAACATGTTATGTTTGGCGACTCTAGCTCTTAATATTTACCAAAATTGCCCACAAAACAGGATATCGATATCGATTTTAATGATTGCTTAGAGACGGAGTAAGTTGTCGATTATCGGAAACAAACTCAATCTGCGCGGGCACTAGGAGCACCCAAATCTAAAATTCCAAGTCTCTAGCTCTTAAAGGTTCTGAGATCCTTGCGTTCATACATACGGTCAGACGGACAGACAGACGGACAGACAGACAGACGGACATGGCTAGATCGATTCAGCTTAGACCCATATTTAATGGGTTCAGGGTATAACAGGGAACTAAAATAGCATTACAGAAAATAGTCCCCACTACCATGCTGTTAAAATACGAAGCAGACGCGCATAAATGTGTTTGTGTACATGTATACAGAAATTCTTAAAGCTACTGCCCCATTCAATTGCGCAGTTGCCTATAACTTTGGTTTTTTTTTAACCGATCTTTACGAAATTTTCTACAGTATTCTGAAAAAGTCTCTTGCATTTAAATTGTGGCTTAAATTGGTTGGCAATAAAAGTTGGGTTAGCGGGGAGGTGGCGGTAGGTATAAAATGAAAGATACTTGACATATATATAGTATTCTAGAAGCAACATATCATGTTTGGTGTCTCTAGCTCTTATTATTTACCAATATTGCCCAAAAACAGGATATCGATATCGATTTTCGGAAACAAACTCGATCTGCGCGGGCACTAGGAACACCTACATCTAAAATTTCAATTTCAATTTCTAGCTCTTATAGTATCTGAGATCCTTGTGTTCATACATACGGACAGACGGACAGACGGAGAGACGGAGAGACGGACGGACGGACAAACAGACAGACGGACATGGCTAGATCGACTCGGCTATTGATGCTGATCAAGAATATATATATACTTTTTGGGGTCGGAGATGATTCCTTCTGCCTGTTACATACATTTGGATTTTGCACAACTACAATATACCCTTATACCCATTTTTAATGGGTTCAGGCTATAAAAGGAAATAAAATAGCATCACAGAAGAAAGGCGCAACCACCATGCTGTTAAAATGCGAAGCAGACGCGCATAAATGTGTTAGTGTACATGTATACAGAAATTCTTAAAGCTGGTGCCCCATTTAATTGCCCAGTTGCATATAACTTTGTTTTTTTTTATCCGATCTTTATGAAATTGTCTACATTATATCTTATTGTACTATAGAATATTTGTGTATTCTGAAAAAGTCAATTGCATTTAAATTGTAGCTTAAATTGGTTGGCAATAAAAGTTGGGTTATTAACTTGATCTATAGCTCTTTGGTGATAGCGGGGAGGTGGCGGTAGGTATAAAATGAAAGATACTTGACATATATATAATTCTGGAAGCAACACATCATGTTTGGTGACTCTAGCTCTTATTATTTACCAAAATTGCCCAAAAAACAGGATATCGATGTCGATTTTGATCGATAGCTTGGAAACGGAGTTAGTTAACGATTATCGGAAACAAACTCAATCAGACGGAGAGACGGAGAGACGGACGGACGGACAGACAGACAGACAGACGGACATGGCTAGATCGACTCGGCTATTGATGCTGATCAAGAATATATATACTTTATTGGGTCGGAGATGCTTTCTTGTGCCAGTTACGTACATTTGGATTTTGCACAAATACAATATACCCTTATACACATTTTTAATGGTTTCAGGCTATAAAAAGGAAATAAAATAGCATTACAGAAAAAAGGCGCAGCTACCATGGTGTTAAAATGCGAAGCAGACGCGCATAAATGTGTGTGTGTGTACATAAATTGGTTGGCAATAAAAGTTGGGTTATTAACTTGATCTATAGCGCTTTGGTGGTAGCGGTGAGGGAGCAGTAGGTATAAAATGAAAGATACTTGACATATATATAATAGTCTAGAAGCACCATATCATGTTTGTGGACTCTAGCTCTTATTATTTACCAAAATTGCCCAAAAAACAGGATATCGATATCGATTGTCGGAAACAGATTCGATCTGCGCGGGCACTAGGAGCACCTACATCTAAAATTTCATGTCCTAGCTCTTAAAGGCTATGTGATCCTTGCCTTCATACATACGGACAGACGGACAGACAGACAGACGGACAGACAAATGTACATGGCAAGATCGACTCGGCTATTAATGCTGATCAAGAATATATATATTTTATGGGGTCGGAGGTGCTTCCTTCGGAGCACCTACATCTAAAATTTCAAGTCTCTTGCTCTTATAGGTTCTGCGATCCTTGCATTCATACATACGGACAGACGGGCAGACAGACAGACGGACATGGCTAGATCGACTCGGCTATTGATCCTGATCAAGAATATATATACTCGGAGATGCTTCCTTCTGCCTATTACATACATTAAGATTTTAAACGAATACAATATACATTTATACCCATTTTTAATGGGTTCAGGGTATAAAAAGGAACTGACATAGCATTACAGAAAAAAGTCGAAATTACCATGCTGTTAGAATGCGAACTAGAGGCGCATAAATGTGTGTGTGTGTATACAGAAATTCTTAAAGCTGCTGCCCAATTCAACTACGCAGTTGCGTATAACTTTGGTTTTTTCTTAACGGATCATTATGCAATTTTCTACAGTATATCTTCATATAGATACCATTGTTAATGAGGCAAAAGGTGTACTTGGATTCATAAAACGATGGTCTAAAGAGTTTAACGATCCTTTTATAACAAAACTTCTGTACATCTCTCTTGTTCGCCCTATCCTTGAATACTGCTCTTACATCTGGTCTCCACAGTATAACAACAGCCAGGATCGTATTGAATCTGTTCAGAAGCAATTTCTTTCTTTTGCCTTACGAGGTTTAAATTGGGACCCTAATCTTCGGTTGCCGTCCTACTCCAGCAGACTGCTTCTTCTCAACCTTCCGTCGTTAATCAACCGTAGGACAATTCTCGGTGTTGTCCTTCTACATAAGTTGATTATTGGCGACATAGATTCTCCTTTTCTGCTAGGGCGTCTTCAATTCTCTGTTCCGGCTAGACCAACCAGAAATTATCGCCCCTTATTACTATCTACGTGCACAACTGATTACGCTATGCACAATTCTTTTCGCGTGCTATGTAAAAATTATAATAGTTTGCATCACGTTTTCTCTACCGAACTGTCTCTACCCCTAATAAAATCGTTGCTTTCAGGATACCTTCGGGAAGTCGCTGACCATTCCCAGCTATGAGCAGGGGCACAGCTGGCCGGACTGGCAAATAAAACACCTCCATCGGTCGGTGATGCTATTTAGAAAATTGTATCCTTTAACTAGGCTTTTAGCATATAATTATATTGTACAATCTTTTGAATAATGAGGAAGACACTCGTTTTGTCGACCATTAATAAATAAATAAATAAATAAAAAAAATATCTTATTGTACCATAGAATATTTGTGTATTCTGAAAAAGTCAATAAATGCTGTAAATTTTGGCTTAAATTGGTTGGCGATAAAAGTTTGGTTATTAACTAGATTTATAGCTCTTTGGGGTTTGCGGGGAGGTGGCGGTAGGTATAAAATTAAAGATACTTGACATTAATATAATCCATATAAGAGGATATCGATATCGATTGCTTGGAAATGGAGAAAGTTATGGATTATCGGAAACAAACTTGATCTGCGCGGGCACTGGGAGCACCTACATCCAAACATTCAAGACTCTAGCTCTTATAGGTTCTGAGATCCTTGCCTTCATACTTACGGACAGACGGACAGACAGACAGACGGACATGGCTAGATCGACTCAGCTTTTGATGCTGATCAATAATATATATACTTTATTGGGTCGGAGATGCTTCCTTCTGCCTGTTACATATATTTGGATTTTGCACAAATGCAATATAGCCTTATACCCATTTTTAATGGGTTCAACTCGATCTGCGCGGTTACTAGGAGCACCTACATCCAAAATTTTAAGTCTCTAGGTTTTAGGTTCTAAGATCCTTGTGTTCATACCTACAGACATACAGACAGACGGACATGTCTAGATCGACTCGGCTATTGATGCTGATCAAGAATATACATACTTTATGGGGTCGGAGATGCTTCCTTCCGCCTTTTACATAAATTTGGATATTGCACAAATACAATATACCCTTATGCCCATTTTTAATGGGTTCAATTTCTGCTTTTTGCCTTACGAGGTTTAAATTGGGACGCTAATCTTCGGTTGCCGTCCTACTCCAGCAGACTGCTTCTTCTCAACCTTCCGTCGTTAATCAACCGTAGGACAATTCTCGGTGTTGTCCTTCTACATAAGTTGATTATTGGCGACATTGATTCTCCTTTTCTGCTAGGGCGTCTTCATTTCTCTGTTCCGGCTAGACCAACCAGAAATTATCGCCCCTTATTACTATCTACGTGCACAACTGATTACGCTATGCACAATTCTTTTCGCGTGCTATGTAAAAATTATAATAGTTTGCATCACGTTTTCTCTACCGAACTGTCTCAACCCCTAATAAAATCGTTGCTTTCAGGATACCTTCGGGAAGTCGCTGACCATTCCCAGCTATGAGCAGGGGCATAGCTAGCCGGACAGGCTGAAAAATTTTCCCCCACCGTGTCGGCTATTTCCCATTACTTTTCTCTTTGTCCTATCCACTTAACACTCTTTATCTAACTTACATTGCTTTACTTTATTAACAATTTTCTTACTTTCTTTTTTCCTATTTATTGTATTTTCTTTATTAATATAGCAAATTAAGATTATTTTTAATTTCACTTGAGATCACTTTTTTCCTACTTACAACCTTCTGCTTAGATGTAGGCTCTAATAGCCTCACTGACAAAATTAGCTGTGAAAAGGGGCACAGCTGGCCGGACTGGCAAATAAAACACCTCCATCGGTCGGTAATGCTATTTAGAAAATTGTATCCTTTAACTAGGCTTTTACCATATAATTATATTGTACAATCTTTTGAATAATGAGGAAGACACTCGTTTTGTCGACCATTAATAAATAAATAAAAATAAAAAAAAAAAAAAAAAAAAAAATAAAAACGAACTTAACTAGCGTTCAGAAAAAAGTCGCAATCACCATGCTGAAAGAATGCGAAGCAGACGCGCATAAATGTGTAGGTGTACATGTATACAGAAATTCTTAAAGCTGCTGCGCCATTCAATTGTGCAGTTGCATATAACTTTGGTTTTTTCTTAACCGATCTTTATGAAATTTTCTACAGTATACTGAAAAAGATAATTGCATTTAAATTTTTGCTTAAATTGGTTGGCAATAAAAGTTGGGTTATTATTTTGATTTATAGCTCTCGGGTGGTAGCGGGGAGGTGGCGGTAGGTATAAAATGAAAAATACTTGACACATATATTCTAGAAGCAACATATCATGTCTGCTGACTCTAGTTCTTACCAAAATTGCCCAATAAGAAGGATATCGATATCGATTTTTATCGATTGCTTGGAAATGGAGTAAGTTATGGATTATCGGAAACAAACTCGATCTGCGCGGGCACTAACATCTAAAATTTCAAGTCTCTAGCTATAATAGGTTCTGTGATCCTTGCGATCATACATACGGACAGACGGACATGACTAGATCGACTCGGCTATTGATGCTGATCGAGAATATACATACTTTATGGGGTCGAAGATGCTTCCTTCTGCCTGTTACATACATTTGGATTTTGCACAAATGCAATATAGCCTTATACCCATTTTTAATGGGTTCAGGGTATAAAAATAAGGTGCGGAACGTAGCTGGGGGATGAGTGCAGTTGATAGTTCGGACAGAACGCACAACTCCAGATGTGCAAGGACACATCGGATCCTTTTCTTCGAAGTAACCGTAGTGACTTCTGACACTTTCGCAGTGCGTAGACTCCTCAGCATCGAAACGAATCCGTTGCCGGGTGACCCTTGGATCGGCCTTGCTGTTGGCGTAGAGACATCGTGCTGTTTCGTGAACAGTTTAAATATGATAAACATTAATGATGCGGCTTTATACGGATGGTCGATCAGTGGATCTAGGATTTTAGTCTCTACTAGGGGTTGGATTGATGGAATATTGAAGATTCGGTTCTAATGGGAGCTGGATAAGCTTCGCAATAGGTCTCTTAGAGACACCCCGGGCTGTTAGCACGTCGAGCACTCGGAATCTTTGGTCGTCGCCAGGTTAGGTCGTTTGGATTCGACTCGGATACCAGTCATTAACTGTAAGATTATCTTCTTTAATAATGACTAGATCGTCACGTTGCAAATCTCGCGTTGGAGTGTTCCATTTGGTTCTTTTTTGCAGTTCTAAAAGATACTCATTTTTGAAGTTGCATTTCCACAAAATCGCGTGACAGAAATTTGGCCGTTCCGACGAAATTTTTGCCGTTGCCGGAGAGCGTTAGATCTGGGCACCCCCGCTGAGCCACATATCGCCCAAATGCCGCTAGGAATTTTTCTGTGGTTGGGTCAGATGTAGCCTGTAGATGGATGGCTTTGGTGCTGAAGCACAAAAAAACGAACACGTAGCCTTTTGTAATAAGGCAGGCGCGACATGAGTAATTTTTAATCTCGAAGGGCCTGCAAAATCGACACCTGTATGAGTGAACGGCCGTGAGGATGTGACTTTCTCCATAGGTAAGTCGCCCATGAGATGCGTTTGTAATTTCTCCTTTTCGATTACGCATATTTTAGTTTAATTCACCGTGGATTTGACCAACACCTTGAGTTTGGAATCCAGACCTGTCATCATATAAGACGCATCATGAGCTAGATGCCTCCATGCATGGATATACGATGAGTAAAAGCGGTTAAAAGAGGCGAATATATACACGTGTATAACGGTATTATCGAATGTCGCTTATCGTAGCTGAGTACTTCGGTACCTCTTACACGAACACATGCTCGAATAATTCCCTTTATAACTAGAAAAGGGTTCAAACTAAGGAGTTTGCTGGAAGTGAGCTGTTTTTTTGTGCGCAAGCACGTGTATTCTGACGGCTTTTTTTGTTTCTGAGTGAGGAGAATCAGTCTTTTTACTCCCAAGGCTCGTGTGCTATTGTCGTAACTAGATGGGGTTCAGAAGGAATGGGCCATTGGCTCTGCGGTAGTCGTAACCATTCGGGCCATGCCACCACAGCTCGTTGTTAACTAATGCTTGTGGTGGGGTATTGTACTCGGATCGTACATGGGAATATTAATAGGAGTCGGTGGCCTGAGTAATTTTTGCCACCCTGTTTGTTACAAAAGAGGTCCATGCGTATGGTGGCTTATGCAGCCAGGCTAGCACCATAGTAGATTCTGTCCAATAAAACCAGTCGACACCAGCGGAAGGTAGCAGGGGGCTGAATTCAGCTAATCGTTCGGACAGAAGTGCTTCCCCGCATAACTCCAGTCATGGCAAAGACCCCGTCTTGACTAAAGCGACCCTCGTTTTCTGTTAGATGAGCAAAGCGTCGTTAAACCCATTGTATTGAATACTCCCCTGTGAGAAAATTCGACCCATCAATGGATACGAATCGCACTGATGCCCGGATACTCTTGGAGGAATAACTGCCACTTACTGAGAAGACTCTCAGCCCAGTTTTTGGAGGCAGATCAAATGCATAAATATTTTCGCCTGAACAATGCCTGGACCAGCCAGCCATCCTGCTATATCGAACAGTTTGGCAATCTGTGATAGGACGGACTGCTTGGTTGTCAGCTCGGATGGAACAAATTAGAACTCGTCGGTCTGAGCTTTCCATTTGACCCCGAGACTCTTCGCCGAACAGACATTCTCGATTTCTAAGATGTCGGTGCGAAGCAGATAGTCCTTGGAAATCGCTCTTTCCAAGCCTTTTTCATTATATTTCCAGTTTCTCAAGGGGACCCGGCAGATTTAAGGCCCTCGCGGAGTTCTGCAATGCCAGACCTGCTATACATTTGGCTCCTGCCAGTATATCGTTGATAAACATTTTGATTGCGGTAATGTGACTTGCTAAGGGGTAGAGCGAACGAACGTCATCTGATAGCTTATGTAGTACCCGGATTGCCAAGAAACGGGCACAGTTGACACCAAACGTGACTGTATTGATCTTGAAGTCACGAAGCTCCCTATCCTTTGCTCAGAACAGAATTCTCTAGTAGGGCGTGGGTTTAGGATGCATAAGGTTTTGCCAATACCATTTTCGTGCGGACGCGAAGCTAGGTCGTGGTGATTCATACTTGTGAACAGCATGGTGTGGAGCAGTTTATCTAACTTCGTATTTGGGTTCAGCGAAACTTGAGAAGGAAAAGATATGACAGATTTTACCCGGGTCTTAGACGAAAATCGCTTCTTGACCAAAGAGAGTGCCACATATGTTGAGAGAGGAGCTAATAATATGGATGGGGATATCTGCACGAATAAGCACGTCCATCTGTGAATTCCCATAGACGGAAGGATCGCCTAAGTGTAATTTTGGCAGTTCATTCAGAGCATTTTGGGGGATATTGTAGGAAGGCAAGAGGGCATCGGTTTCGATGTGACCCTAGGCTTTATTGGAGAGCCGATACTAATATGACAGAGTTTTTAGGGCTGAGCCGAAATAGCTTGATTTAAAACGGAGACCTGTGCGTCGACGGGTTGATAGGAAAGTTTTATTATTTTGAATAGTTGCTCTAATATAATAGTCGCTTCTGACCCAGAGTCGATTAGTGCCCGAGCTGTATATTTTGCGCCAAGATGACACACTTGCATGAGGGCTGTACCAAGGGGAACGTCATGTGAATTTGCAGAGAAGTAGTTTTGCACCTTAACTTGGTTAGAAGTTGTAGTGGACTGTTTACGCGAAAGCGGCTTCATAACTATTGGTGTTATGAAATCGGACGGCAGATCTGTGGTCAGTCACGATGAAGAAGAGTTCTGTGACGTCCCTTTCTGGCACAGTTTGCAATGCTGTGACTTTAATGGTAACGTTATACTCTTTATTCCATCTACAATCTTCTGATTAAGTATTTGTATTTGGTTATATTAAGTATCTACGCTCATTTCTCTGATTACTTCACAGCGTGACGGTATAATTATCTCGTTGTTGTTGATACTATGGAAAATTGGTATTTGTATAGAATGTGCAATATAGTTGGGTTTTAAAATGAAACAGAAACTTTCTGTAGTGAAATCTAATTGACAATTGAATATTTTTCTGCAATCTATTCCAATTATTCCGTCTCCAGGGATCGGGAAATTTTTTTCTACTATATGAAAATTATTACAACTTAAAATTGATCAGAATTTTCTTTTATGATTGAGATGTCCTGTATAAATAAAAAATGTTAATTTCCTACCAGTATGTTCATTTTGGGGCCTGTTGGTTTGCCGAGTTACCTTGTGTAACTTGGATCTGGTTTTGCTGTCCGTGTCCTCTGTTTGAGCCGCCTCTATATGAACCGCCGTCGAGGATTGTCTCTGTTATTATTGTTTCTATTGCCATGTCTGTATGGTCGGCCTCTTTAATTACCTCTACCGCGGTTACCACCACGAGGAGAGTATTTGGGTAATAAAGGACTGTATTAGTTTGTTCGGTTGCTTCTGTGTAACTATCGACAAGTTTGAATATGGGATCATTCATGTTATGGAATGTCTGTCTGCATGATAAGTTTTACTTTATCTATAGCACAGTTCTTGGTTATGGTCTTTACAGCTTCGACAGCGCTATATTTGGTGGCTATGTCTGAATTTAAGCCATCATATAATATATCCTAATATAAGCACCTCTCAGAGCTTTTACCAGTTGCTCATTTTCTTGTGTATAAGTGTTGGCAGTTTTTCTCTTTTGCTGTAGTTTTATGAGTTTAGCTGATAGCACTTCAACTGATTCTCCTTTCATCGTTCCTGATAATTTGTACAGTAATAATAATAACAATAATAATTGTATTTTAATCGCTTATCAAGTTTGGTGCATGGCCTTTTAATTTTGTCTTTATAGGACCTCCAGCTATTTCATGATCTTCATGATCTTCTTTTCGTGAGTCTATAAGAATTAAAGCATCTTTGAAGCTCTGCCTTTCCATTAAACTCTGGTAAGAGCGATGAGGCTAGTTTGAGAAAACGTATAGCTGTTTGGGCCATTGTGTTGTCAATTGATTGGGAACTTACTTTAAAATCTGATAGTTTAATATCAGCTGGCAAAGAAAGTTGTTTCTTGTCGAATGACGCTGAAGCGTTAAGAGCATTTGGAAGAAATATTGTTATATTATGCTTTTCCGAAATTTGTCTAATGTTTTCTCTTAACTTGCTTAATACATCAACTGTTTGTGTTAAATGCTAATCTTTTAGTTTTGTTGCATTGTCACATATAAGTTGACGGCTGATATTTTAGGAATGTACAAGAATTTTAATTGTTTTAACATTGTCTCGTTTGAGAAAGATGCAATTTTGTTAAGGCACTTGAAAGATTTATTAAACTACTCACGTTGTTCCTTAAGAATGGTAGCGACTTGCGTCCATTTCATTTATAGATATTTTTAATTCTTTGTGCAAATGCACAATAATAATTTCGGTAGCTCCTAAAATAGGGTGTTCTAATTGTCGATACATCAAGTATATTTAAGCTGTGGCTTTCTAAATTTTTGCCCCGACTCATGTAACGTTTTCTTAGTGATTTCTTATGAAGGAAATATATCTTTAGAAGGATGTTCACTGAAGTTATTATAATGAGTATTGTATGTATGTATGTATGTATGTATGTATGTATGTATGTATGTATGTATGCATGTATGCATGTATGCATGTATGCATGTATGCATGTATGCATGTATGCATGTATTTATGTATGTATGTATGTATGTATGTATTTATTTATTTATTAATGGTCGACAAAGCGAGTGTCTTCCTCATTATTCAAAAGATTGTACAATATAATTATATGCTAAAAGCCTAGTTAAAGGATACAATTTTCTAAATAGCATCACCGACCGATGGAGGTGTTTTATTTGCCAGTCCGGCCAGCTGTGCCCCTTTTCACAGCTAATTTTGTCAGTGACGCTATTAGAGCCTACATCTAAGCAGAAGGTTGTAAGTAGGCAAAAAGTGATCTCAAGTGAAATTAAAAATAATCTTAATTTGCTATATTAATAAAGAAAATACAATAAAAAGGAAAAAAGAAAGTAAGAAAATTGTTAATAAAGTAAAGCAATGTAAGTTAGATAAAGAGTGTTAAGTGGATAGGACAAAGAGAAAAGTAATGGGAAATCACCGACACGGTGGGGGAAAATTTTTCAGCCTGTCCGGCTAGCTATGCCCCTGCTCATAGCTGGGAATGGTCAGCGACTTCCCGAAGGTATCCTGAAAGCAACGATTTTATTAGGGGTAGAGACAGTTCGGTAGAGAAAACGTGATGCAAACTATTATAATTTTTACATAGCACGCGAAAAGAATTGTGCATAGCGTAATCAGTTGAGCACGTAGATAGTAATAAGGGGCGATAATTTCTGGTTGGTCTAGCCGGAACAGAGAATTGAAGACGCCCTAGCAGAAAAGGAGAAACAATGTCGCCAATAATCAACTTATGTAGAAGGACAACACCGAGAATTGTCCTACGGTTGATTAACGACGGAAGGTTGAGAAGAAGCAGTCTGCTGGAGTAGGACGGCAACCGAAGATTAGGGTCCCAATTTAAACCTCGTAAGGTAAAAAGCAGAAATTGCTTCTGAACAGATTCAATACGATCCTGGCTGTTGATATACTGTGGAGACCAGATGCAAGAGCAGTATTCAAGGATAGGGCGAACAAGAGAGATGTGTAGAAGTTTTGTTATAAAAGGATCGTTAAACTCTTTAGACCATCGTTTAATGAATCCAAGTAAGTATGTATGTATGTATGTATGTATGTATGTATGTATGTATGTATGTATGTATGTATGTATGTATGTATGTATGTATGTATGTATGTATGTATGTATGTATGTATGTATGTATGTATGTATGTATGTATGTATGTATGTATGTATGTATGTATGTATGTATGTATGTATGTATGTATGTATGTATGTATGTATGTATGTATGTATGTATGTATGTATGTATGTATGTATGTATGTATGTATGTATGTATGTATGTATGTATGTCTGTATGTATGTATGTATGTATGTATGTATGTATGTATGTATGTATGTATGTATGTAGTATGTATGTATGTATGTATGTATGTATGTATGTATGTATGTATGTATGTATGTATGTTGTATGTAGTATGTATGTATGTATGTATGTATGTATGTATGTATGTATGTATGTATGTATGTATGTAGTATGTCTGTATGTATGTATATGTATGTATGTCTGTATGTATGTATGTATGTATGTATGTCTGTATGTATGTATGTATTTATGTGTATGATGTATGTAGTAGTATGTATGTATGTCTGTATGTATGTATGTATGTAGTTGTTGATGTGTATGTATGTTCTGCTTGTGTCTGTCTACTTACTACATTGTCTATCATCTGCCTTTAATTGTTTGAAGTTTGATTTCTATGCACCAATAATTCAGTCAGCCAGACAACAAACGATGAAAATAATAATAATGCATGAGACCCTAATATAATTTTACGCCCATGATCTTCCCAATCACACACAATTGTGTGTGTCTATGTGTGTGTTTAGCGCTTCAAATCTTGTCAAATTTGCAAGGGACAGCCACCGACTTTTGAGAAAAATACACATACACTGACAGTTAAAGGGTAAATAGACGAATTGAAATATCACTGACAGCCAAAGCAGTTTTCTGCAGTGTGAGCGCATAAAAAAGAGCAGCGATGCCGTTCAATCACCCAAGTCATATGTATTTCTTCTCTTGCTGTCTAAACGGTCAAGCGTGTCGCGAACCCGAACAAAAATGAAGGCGAATTTGGACCAGCGTCCCAGCGGCTTCTACTGGTCGTCCAGTCACACACATTTTTGTATGTGTATGTGTGTGTTTAGCGCCTGAAAAACAAAAATCACAGAAGCTTCAAATCTTGTCAAATTTGCAAGGCACATGCAGTCAGGCAACCAACATGCACACAAGCGTATAAATTCTTCTATTCATATTCAAAATATGCAAGTATACGTGAAAACCAGTTCAAAATATTTTAAATGCACACATGCCAGCGCTTAGGTACCCTTACCAACGATAACGAGCTAAAATGCAGGGATTTCGCGACGATGTTGCAAACCTGTACATGTACACGGGAAAATACACAAGCTGAAAGAGCTCTGAAAGTAAGCCAATTCATTTTCCTGCGGTATTCGCGAATAAAAAAGAGCAGCGATGCCGTTCTATCACCCAAGTCATATGTATTCCTTTCTCTCTTGCTGTCCGAGCGTATGTCGAACCTGAACAAAAACGAAGGCGAATTTGGCCGCATATAAAACGAGACGCCCCAGTGTCTTCTACTGGTTGTCCGGCTTATATGTTGCTTGGTAAGTGGTGGCTTATAACAAGTCTGTCAATGAATTGGATTTTCTGTTGTACAAGTAACAATAAGAATTAATATTATTAATATTCCTGGAAGGACATTACAGAAGCATCATATATAATTAAGAATATTAAGACTTACAAGAGAAAACAACTTACCACAAACTTTGGGAATCCAAATAACAAGACAAAGAAATTTATAAAGTCACATAAGAACAGTAACGTATATACATCGGTAGATAAACGTGCCTTGTGAAGTAGAGCAAGAAAAAATTTATTTATTGCAGATGAAGGTCCACCTTTGTGTCTGTGGGTTGGAGATTATAATATTTGTATTAATTTTCAGTTTAATAAAATGTTAAGGAAATTATCGAAATCTAACGATAAGCTCAATAGTGGAGATAAACCTATTCCAAATGAAAAACCTTATTGGATCATTTGGTTGCAAAGAGTCTCCCATAAAGTTATACAAATAAATAGTGAATGGACATATAGACTTTGAAGGTATAAGTGTTATGACATATATAAAGTCATCTTGAAATAAGTAAGGCTTAGTCACGGATATTCTGAACCTATTTCTAACAACACCCAATGCATTTCACGCCGCGCGCATTTTTATACCCCGAACACATTAAAAGTGGGTAAAAGGGTATATTGTATTTGTGCAAAATCCAAATGTATGTAACAGGCAGAAGGAAGTACCTCCTTCCCCATAAAGTATTTATATTCTTGATCAGCACCAATAGCCGAGTCGATCTAGCCATGTCCGTCTGTCTGTCTGTCCGTCTGTTCGTATGTATGAACGCAAGGGTCTCAGAATCATCGTTTCCGATGGTCGATAGTGTACTCCACTTCCAAGCAATCGATAATAATCGATATCGAAATTATGGTTTTTTAAGCAAATTGGTAAATAATAAGAGCTTAATTTTATGCCTATCACCACCTCCCCGCTACTACCTTAAATCAAGATAATAACCCAACTGCTATTGCCATTTAAGCCACAATTTAAACGCAATTGACTTTTTGAGAATACACAAATATTCTATGATACTATAAGTAATGCTGTAAAAAATTCATGAAGATCGGTTAAGAAATACGAGTTTGCGGCACCAGCGCAAATTCGAAGAACATCAGTATGAATGTACACACACATATTCATATATTCTGTTTCGTATTCATCAAAATCATTATAATTGCGACTGTATTGTTTGCTGTGCTACTATTTTATTGGTTTTTTTTCTCACTAAGACTCAAATATTGATGTGGCTGTTGAGTAGAGGCGGTGTCAAGTTGTGTTGTCAGTCGCAAGCTTGAGACCTATTGGGGAAACCATTTTTTTTTTTTTGGGCTGGTGTGGCTGTTGAGGAGAGACGGCAGCAAGTAGTGCGGTTACTTGGCTGGTTGGCAATAAAAGTTGGGTTATTAACTTGATTTATAGCTGTGGGGTGGTAGCGGGGAGGCGGCAATAGGTATAAAATGAAAGATACTTGACATATATATAATATTCTAGAAGCAACATATCATGTTTTGTGACTCTAGCTCTTATTATGTACCCAATTTGCTCAAAAATCAGGATGTCGATATCGATTGCTTGGAAACGGAGTAAGTTATCGATTATCGGAAACAAACTCGATCTGCGCAGGCACTAGGAGGACCGATATCAAAAATTTTAAGTCTCTAACTCTTATAGGTTCTGAGATCCTTGCGTTCATACATACGGACATACGGACAGACAGACAGACGGACATGGCTAGATCGACTTGGCTATTGGTGTTGATCAAGAATATATATACTTTATTGGGTCGATGCTTCCTTCTGCCTGTTACAAACATTTGCATTTTGCACAAATAAAATATAACCTTATTCCCATTTTTAATGAGTTCAGGGTATAAAAAACTACGTTGGTGGAATAATAATCTTGGGAATCTACGGGAAAGGAAGTAACAGCTCTGGCAAGCCTATAAGCATAGAATGAAAGACGCGAATCTTATTGCCAATAAAATCGATCGAATGCTCTCTTCAAGCGTGCAGTTAAAATAGCCAAGAGGAGTGCTTTGGTACCTTCACATCCAACATAACACCTCAGTCTACATCAAAACAAATTTGGCCTGACATAAAATCACTTGTGGGAATCCCAGCCCCGCAGTTAAAATGCATCAACTCGAACAACAGTTTAATAACCTTCCCTTTTGATATAGCCAACGAATTTTCCAAAAATTAGTCAGACTATTCGAAGAACAGTAACTTTGATAACGTATACATTCGACCAATGAAATTATCCCTTGAATATTTGCACTCTCCCAGCAGCTTTAGCTTGTCAGCCAGGCAACTCGAATTCGACCTCACAGAACTTGAGCTCGTAACTGCGCTACAAAAAGCCAAGGGTAATACACCCGGTCACGACCGTATTTCATATCCTATGCTAAAGCAGGTACCGGCCATCAGGCAAGGCAGAGCTTTTAAGGTTTTATAATTGCATGTTTAAGGTGGGCCGGTATCCCCATTCATGGAAATCGCAGTTATAGTGCCTATTCCAAAGCAAAACAAGACGTCTTCTTAAATTTCCAGTTACCGACCTATTTTCTTTCTTTCAAGAATGGCCAAAACTTTCAAGAAAATGATAGCTCGCAGACTCTTGTGGTATATTACCACAAATAAATTCATAAGATCAATTCAAACCCAAGCACAGCACGATGGATTCCCTCCTGCAGTTGCAGCGATTCGTATCATATGCTCTTTCGACCAAAAATCATGTCACCTTTTCGGCGACTGATTTTGAAAAACCATTTGATCGCTTCGAAGTTCATTCAGTTATTCAACAGCTCGCCAAGTGGGGGTGAGTGTGAAAATCTTCAGTATAGTGAAGGATTTTATGACCCGGCGCTCATTTCGGGCTGGGATCAACAACGCTAGGATCCAACTACCACAATCTGCACAACGGCATTCCTCAAGGATCGCCGTTGTTTGTAATTTTTATTTATTATCGCATTTAAAGAAAATCACAGAATTTGTTTGAAATATAAGGAAATTAGGATTATAATGTACGCAGATGATGCCATAATATTCATTAAAATTAAGGACATTGTTAAATTTAATATAATTTTTAGTAATATACTTAATGAAATTTATAATTGGGGGCTAGTCTCTGGTGCAACCCTTTCACCTAATAAATGTAAAATCCTGCAAATCTGCAAAAAAAAAAAACCGACGTACATACACTAGTTTGAGCTTTAATAATTTTGCCATAGAATGCGTCCAGGCTCTTAGGATACTCGGAGTATATTTCGATAAGAGAATGACTTAAATTAATTAAATTAAATACCTTACCTCTAAAAACTCACTAATTAACAATAATCTCACAATGCATTGCCAATATATGGTTGGCGTGCCAAGTCGAATGCTTAAGCCAGCCTGCCATACTGCTGTTTGCCGAAGTATTAATGCCTTTCCAACATCCCCAATAAGGTACATTCTAGTGGTAGCTGGTCTGCCCTCTATCGAGGACAAAATTATATAAACGACAACTAAACTTATACCAAAACTTTTCTGCTCCCCAAACCAACTGCTTCAAAATGATATGCATAAGGCTGTTAATAAGAGAATAAAATGCAAGTACCACACTACGTCGATGCGCCGCCCTCTCCAGGGAACTAAACATTTTACCACCACCTTCGGCTAGAAAGCCAACAGCACCACTGTGGCTTCTGCGCACATCTTCCATCAACACCGCCAAAAAATAGCACCAATGCTGAATTTCCCGTAAGCTATTTGCCGAAGAGTCAGGCAAACCAATTTATAAAAACTTAACTTGGTTATTCAGTGACAAACAGACGATATCAATATGTTTTCAATCGTCGATCAAAATGGCAAAACTATTACAGCTCGATGCCACCCAGAATAATGCTCGATATTCTCGGCGGAAGCAGTAGCCATTCTAAATGCTATAAGCTACACTCAAAGAAAATCTGGAAAATTTAACATCTGCACCGACAGTCTGTCTAGTGTCGATATGGCATCGACAACATTTTCAACTCCAACCCAACAATTGTCTAGATTCGGGACACACTTATAAGAAGAAAAAAAAAAACTGCATTTCCCTGTCAACTTTTCTTGATCGAATTGTGCATTCTTCGTTCGCCTTCGCATCGGACATTGCACCCACATCCTATATACTTGCCGAATACTGGAAAAGATACGGAGAACCCACTTCCCTAACTCATTACCATCGACTTACTTATCCCTAGTCTCGCCCTCTAACATAGATAAGACTCACAACTTTATTAAGGCACGTAACTTAACCAGTCAAATATAAAAGCAATTATTTTAAGGAGAGCTGATGGCCTGGACGATAGCGCTCTTTTTGTGGTACCAAATTATAGTATTAAATATAATATTAATAATAATAAGAAGAAACTAGTTGTCTAGTTGCAGTTCGTCTAAGCCAGAACCTTTTCACCTACTTCAAAGACTCTGTGGCCTGCAGGATGAGTTCGAACGTGTCAATTATACCCTTTTGTAGCTTTAAGCACCTAGCTATTATCAAAAGAGTGCTGTGAAAGCCTTCTACCTGTCCATTAGACGTGCTATGAGAGGAAGGCTTGTTTACCACGCTGACGCCGTAATTATTTAATAGCAGAGACCTGATTGTCTCTGACATGAATGCGAGGTCATTGTCGCAATATACCTGCTTAGCCGAAGGGAAAATATTCCTTAAATTTATCAGGGGCGGTCACGAGCCACCGCAAACTTTGAGAATTTGTCCACGCAAGTCAAAAAGAATTTTTTGTCTGTCGAGAAAATGTCGATATGTAACATTTCTCCTGTTTTTGAGGGAAGTTGCGTTGGTCAAATTCCTGCTGCTTTGGGTGTCCTTCGTATTTATCTTTTGTACCAATGTAACAGATAACGACCCCCTCATTAGCCAATTTGGTCATTTTAGGAAAATAGTATTCCGTCATAACCAGTTTCACATTCTCCTGAGCCTGCCTATGGGCTCGATTGTGTTCCTTAGTGAAGATTTCTCTTCTATCACGGACGTCAAACGTGTCGGCCACGAAGTTTTTGCAATACCGAAATCTCGTGGTCGGAAAGGATTGGGAGAGTACAGTAAAACGCTTTAACCACATTTGGGTTAATGACGGTCTTTACTGTTTCGTTTAGGGTGTCCTTATCGACGAAATTTATTATGTTCCGTTTTTTTTCGATGAAAAGTATGAAATTCCTCTTCAGAAGAAAGCGTGCCTCTTGTAATGCCATATGGTTCCGAAAGCAGTTTATCGGTTTCTCCGTCAAATCGATTGTGTAAGACAGGGACAATTCATTGTAAATTGTAACCGCGTCAGAATCTAGCTCATCGCGATTGCCCTGCGTGGCGTTCACGTTCTCATGAGTAAGTGCGTCAGCAACATGATTCTCTTTGCCAGGCTTATATAAAAGCCTGGCCCCTGCTTCATAAACTTAAACGCTTTTCAGCGATTTATTTTTGCATTGGAATTGCTCTCGGGTACCGAGAACTTAAGAGGCTGGTGGTCAGTAATAATGTTTATATCTTTAGCCCCGTAAAGAAAGTGTCGTAGTTTGTTAGCGTTAGTAGCGTAGTTTGCTTCTGTAGTATGTATATGCCTTAAAAGAACACCCTATATAAAGTATGTGGCACTTTGTCACATACAATAACAATTATACATAAAACAAGCCCAGAGCCACTTTATATATTGGCTCTGGCTCATATTACGCAGCGCAGGTCACTAGGCTCTCTAGCTGACCGTTTATGCTTAAGCTGCACTTCCCACGCTCCGTCTGAGCGCATTCCATGAGCAACATATATGCTTACTAACACAGGCATATGCAAGCTACTCACTTTCCCTCTCTTTGTAGCTGTTAACCAATAACAGCATAAGTATATACATGTATCCATAGGCTAAGTGTATTATATTGACTTTAAATAAATTTATTCTATTTCAATAACCAACTAAAACTACAAATTACAGAGTGAGTAGAGTGCGCCAATGGGAAAACACAGGGGTGCTCAGAAAACTAAAAAAATAGGAAGAATAGCCCACATTAAGTGGCTATTATACACAAAATCACCCCCAACTGCTCAGGCAACATTCCAAAAGTTACAGGCAGAATAAGATTTTCTAAAAAGTAGCCTAATAAAATAGAATCCCATTAACTCAACTCACTACTCTATTAGCAATATATGTAAGAAATAAGTAATAATACCACCACCGCCGTCTCAGATCCCAAAGATGAAACAAACATGCCTTAACGACTGCACTGGATCGCTCTTCAGTGGAGCATACAACTCAACGTCAATCCCCATTCATGGAAATCGCAGTTATAGTGCCTATTCCAAAGCGAAACAAGACGTCTTCTTAAATTTCCAGTTACCGACCTATTTTCTTTCTTTCAAGAATGGCCAAAACTTTCAAGAAAATGATAGCTCGCAGACTTTTGTGGTATATTACCAAAAATAAATTCATAAGATCAATTCAAACCCAAGCACAGCACGATGGATCCCTCCTGCAGTTGCAGCGATTCGTATCATATGCTCTTTCGACCAAAAATCATGTCACCTTTTCGGCGACTGATTTTGAAAAACATTTGATCGCTTCGAAGTTCATTCAGTTCTTCAACAGCTCGCCAAGTGGGGGTGAGTGTGAAAATCTTCAGTATAGTGAAGGATTTTATGACCCGGCGCTCATTTCGGGGTGGGATCAACAACGCTAGGATCCAACTACCACAATCTGCACAACGGCATTCCTCAAGGATCGCCGCTGTTTGTAATTTTTATTTATTATCGCATTTAAAGAAAATCACAGAATTTGTTTGAAATATAAGGAAATTAGGATTATAATGTACGCAGATGATGCCATAATATTCAGTAAAATTAAGGACATGCTTCAAAATGATATGCATAAGGCTGTTAATAAGAGAATAAAATGCAAGTACCACACTACGTCGATGCGCCGCCCTCTCCAGGGAACTAAACATTTTACCACCACCTTTGGCTAGAAAGCCAACAGCACCACTGTGGCTTCTGCGCACATCTTCCATCAACACCGCGCTACGCCAATATCCAAAGAATAGCACCAATGGTGAATTTCCCGTAAGCTATTTGCCGAAGAGTCAGGCAAACCAATTTATTAAAACTTAACTAGGTTATTCATTGATGCTACAAACAGACGATATCAATGCGTTTGCAAGCGTCGATCAAAATGGCAAAACTATTACAGCTCGATGCCTCCCAGAATAATGCTTGATATTCTCGGCGGAAGCAGTAGCCATTCTAAATAATATAAGCTACACTCAAAGAAAATCTGGAAAATTTAACATCTGCACCGACAGTCTGTCTAGTGTCGATATGGCATCGACAACATTTTCAACTCCAACCCAACAATTGTCTAGATTCGGGACACACTTATAAGAAGCTCCGCAAAAGGTATTATTGTATTATTACAAAAAAAAAAAATGCATTTCCCTGTCAACTTTTCTTGATCGAATTGTGCAATCTTCGTTCGCCTTCGAATCGGACATTGCACCCACATCCTATATACTTGCCGAATACTGGAAAAGATACGGAGAACCCACTTCCCTAACTCATTACCATCGACTTACTTATCCCTAGTCTCGCCCTCTAACATAGATAAGACTCACAACTTTATTAAGGCACGTAACTTAACCAGTCAAATATAAAAGCAATTATTTTAAGGAGAGCTGATGGCCTGGACGATAGCGCTCTTTTTGTGGTACCAAATTATAGTATTATTTATAATATTATTAATAATAATAAGAAACTAGTTGCCTAGTTGCGGTTCGTCTAAGCCAGAACCTTTTCACCTACTTCAAAGACTCTGTGGCCTGCAGGATGAGTTCGACCGTGTCAATTATACCCTTTGTAGCTTTAAGCACCTAGCTATTATCAAAAGAGTGCTGTGAAAGCCTTCTGCCTGTCCATTAGACGTGCTATGAGAGGAAGGCTTGTTTACTACGCTGACGCCGTAATTATTTAAAAGCATATTTAATAGTATATGCCTTAAAAGAACACCCTATATAAAGTATGTGGCACTTTGTCACATACAATAACAATTATACATAAAACAATCCCAGAGCCACTTTATATATTGGCTCTGGCTCATATTACGCAGCGCAGGTCACTAGGTTCTCTAGCTGACCGTTTATGTTTAAGCTGCACTTCCCACGCTCCGTCTGAGCGCATTCCATGAGCAACATATATGCTTACTAACACAGGCATATGCAAGCTACTCACTTTCCCTCTCTTTGTAGCTGTTAACCAATATCAGCATAAGTATCCATAGGCTAAGTGTATTATATTGACTTTAAATAAATGTATTCTATTTCAATAACCAACCAAAACTACAAATTACAGAGTGAGTAGAGTGCGCCAATGGGAAAACACAGGGGTGGTCAGAAAACTAAAAAATAGAAAGAATAGCCCACATTAAGTGGCTATTATACACAAAATCACCCCCACCTGCTTAGGCAACATTCCAAAAGTTACAGGCAAATAAGATTTTTAGAATCTAGCCTAATAAAAAAGAACCCCATTGACTCAACTCACTACTCTATTAGCAATATATGTAAGAAACAAGTAATAATACCACCACCGCCGTCTCAGATCCCAAAGATGAAACAAACATGCCTTAACGACTGCACTGGATCGCTCTTTAGTGGAGCATACAACTCAACGTGCATGACGAATACGACCTGTGCGATGACCGGCACCGGCCCCGCCTGAGCTCATAGGCCCAGAACATCAGCAGCAGCCAATCAATAAGCGCGAAAGCCACACTGCCACTTGCGTCAACGAGGGAGCATCAGCGTGCCACATCCGGCGACGCCTAGCTGATGCAGCGGACGAGCATCTGATGCAGCATAACTGCACTTATTATTATTAATAAACATAAAAATTGTTGTAAAATTGAGCACAATCTTTTCTGCCCGATTTGAAGCATAGCCCATAAGGCTATGCGAAACGGTAGGTAGGATCCTGTGAAAACCATAATTATGCTATGTATGAGGATAATTAAATAAGTAAAACCAAATTTCAATCGCAAAATAAGCCATATATATATGGCATAAGATCATCAATACACTTAGAAAACAGATCCAAAATGGGTTTAGTAGATATCAAGACAGTGGACTCCACTGCTAATGTTATAAATAAAGTTGAAGTCGAGACTCCAGATCAAAAGCTTATTGTAACATTGTCAATAATAATAGTAATCATAATGTGCATAAAAATGTTTTATAAAATTTAGAAACTGCACAACAAATGTTTAAAAAATAAATACTTACGCAAAAATGTTAAAATGTTTTAGAAATATAAAATATAAGAATGTATACAATGAGATATAAAATAATTAAATTAAACTAAAAATGACATATATAAAAATTGAAAAAAAGGGATAATCAGAAGATTCTTAAAAATGGACACAATAGAAGCCATTAGTGAGGTCTATGTTAGAGATACCTATTCTAATGAAAGAATTCAAAAATTGGTCTCAACGACCCCAGTAAGCATATATGAATTAGAAACTTTATGTATGGATACATTTCATTTAGATTTATCACCGTTACTCCATTGTACAAAAATACAAAAGGGATAGTATGACCCGGGTATACAAATTAGGTCGACCATTGAAGAGCATCCAATCCTACGAGCTTAATTGAGGAGTGGCAGCATAAACTCACAAGCTTACAGAGAGTCCCAACTTCAGACATTTTACAACGCCTAAAGGATAATCTGGTAAGCTTAAACGAAAAATACTATCTCCAGCTTTATTTACCATCGGCGTTAAACACGCCGATAACATTTGATAAGTCACTGTTGACAAACTCAAATGAAAACCACCAAATAGATAATAATAAAATTAGTAAACATGGCTCAGACAGTTGTAGAGTTTTTTAAATTAGCCTCGTCACTCTTACCAGAGTTCGATGGAAAGGCCGAAAGCCTACAAAGTTTTTTGGATGCATTGAATCTAATAGATTCCTTAAAAGGCACCCACGAACTAACTGCAGTTAGCATAATAAAGACTAAGCTGAAGAGCCACGCTACAAATTTGATAAGTAATGAGCAGACAATTCTTAACATTATGAATCAATTATCCAAAGCACTAAAAGGAAAATCTGTAGACAGTCAATCTAAACCTTGTGTTACGGGGCGAAGTGAAAATAGCTGTTGACTAAGTCCTACTGGATCTCGCATTTTTTCTGTAAGCAGCCCTCGCTGCTTACACTGGAAGCGCACCGTTAGAATTAGTTTTTACATGATAAGTCGATCGCACGCAGCTGCACAAGCTGCATTTTTGTCGAGGCTCATTTTCGTTTTGTGCTTGCAGCTGAGCAGAAGTGAAAGAGAACAGAAGCGCGTGAGGAGCACGAATGTAAGTCTCATAATCATGTAAAATATAGGTTGTTAAATAATGAAAGAATAATAAAGATTTCAGCGTTCGAATTATATTATATCGTACCGCCTCGTACGAATCGAATTGAATCGAGTTGTTTCTTTCGACGCTAGAAGTCCCTGCCGAATACGCGCCCCGGCACGAGTCTCGGTGCCAACATTCTGAAATATTCTCTGCAGCAGAGAGTGTCCGAGGGATTTTCTGCTACGGCGGAGATTTCTGCGAAGCAAGCAACTTGCAAAGTCACAACCTTAGCTGCCTATAGAGAGACACGTGGTACAAGAGCTAGAGTCACAATTAGCAGCCATAACGTCAAAGCGGATTTCATAGTATTGGTATGGCGAGATGGCTGACGGTGATGAACAAGATGCAAGTGCGAGAAGGACGACAAGTAGTATTCAACCCGGTGGAACTGCAACGCTTGTAACGGCATGGTCAACGGGACAGGCTAACGGATCGCCTGTTCCTGCTGGAGTACAAGATAAAGTCGCCGGTGAAGAAAAATGTAGCGGGGCAGCAATCATAGAAACTTATAGCGGCTGTCCGTCTACGTCGTCCGCTGCTACTGGTCCAAGGGACAGTTCCACAATGCAGCAAAGAACTGAGAAAGTAGGAGCTCTTTTCGACCCTTTGGGATACCAGAACGTGATCTACAAGCAGAAACAGGTTGCGGCTAATTGGAGTGTACACCCCAGTTTGCCATATCAAGCAAATACGGCGGTGTTTAACCAGGCTACGGAGCCCATTACTGCCGCGTACACGGGCCACACAGGTCTGGGAGCGCTCAATAGATCGATTGAGCACGTGCCACGGCAGCAATTTGACAATGCGCATTGTAATAAAGCGACGCCGTGGAATGGATCGCTGCCACCTGCGCAAATCAGCGCGCGACATGTCAATTTTTACAGGCAAACCAGAGGAATGGTCGATCTTTATCAGCAATTATGAGCAATCCACAGAGAGATGTGGATTCAGCAACGAGGAAAATCTCATCAGGCTTTAGAAGTGCCTCAGAGGGCAAGCCCTGGATGCGGCGCGTGGAAACTTATGATCCCAGCTACAGTGCCGTATGCTATAGGCACGATGCGAATGTTGTATGGCCGCTCTGAAATAGTACATGCTGCTCTGCAGTAAAAGCTCCGAGAGGAACCAGCAATATGGTAGGACAACTTGAACACCGTTATCCGACTGGCGCTAGCTGTCCAAAACTTCTGCGCAACGATAGCGGCCATTGGTATGCACGAATATCTTTACGATCCCACGCTGCTGAGCGAGCTTGTTGCTGATATGCCCAGCAATATGAAATTGGATTGGGGCCGGCATCGAATGTCGAATGAAGGTAGCAGTTTGGCCATCTTTGATAACTGGCTGTTCAATGTGGCAATGTGCGCCACTATGGTCACGCCCCACGAGACACCACTGGCTAATAACGAAAAGAAAAGCTCCACGAAAACCACTAGAGAGCGAATTTTTGTGCACAACACGGTAGATAGCCCTGAGGGTTCTCAGCAACAATGTTCACAACAGAAACAGGAGAGGGTTTTATATGCGTAGTGCGCCGGTAACCACAGTCTATCAGATTGCGACGACTTCAGATCAATGGGTACAAATCAGCGCTGGGAAAGAAGGAAAAGAGGCTCTGTTTTTGCTGCTTTCTACGTCATCGTGCACAACAGTGTAAATCAAAGAAGAATTGTCATGTAGATGGATGCAAGTCAACGCACCATGTGCTGCTGCATACGCCTACCATGAGTGGTAGTAAAGTCGAGCACACGTGCCAAGGTAGCAACCACCGGATTAAGGCAAGTGAGTCTGCCGTTATGTTTCACGGCAGCTCCGCAAGTAAGACACTGTTTCGATATGTTCCAATCACGCTCTATAGTAAATCAAAAAGAGTGCGCGCATATGCATTAATGGATGAAGGAGCTGAGTGTACGTTAGTAGAAAGAGCGCTTGCAGACGAGCTGGAATTAGATGGTCCTGCGACCCAGCTGTGTCTTAAATGGACAGGGGACATAACCAAGAATGAACCTGAGTCAATGTCCGTGGCTGTGAGCATTTTAACTCCAGAACATAACGCAATACAGTATGCCTTAAAAAACGTGCGAGCAATAGCGAATTTGGACTTACCAGAGCAAAGTATCGGGCCACAGTTGGTCAAGCCTCGGAAGCAATATTTTCATTCCAAATTTTAATTCCAAATTATAAATACAACAAATTCAATAAAAATAATAAATCTTAACGACATTAAAATAGAAAAGCTAAGTGACTATGAATCAGTTCGTGCAATTAGAAAAGATCGCCAAGAAACGGTGATGAAAAAACTAAATAAGTACTTTCCCCCATTATTCAAACCACAACTAGAAGATCTCTGCACCAAGTATACAGACATATTCGGACTCGAAACAGAATCCATAACAAGCAATAATTTTTATAAACAGAAACTAAGACTAAAAGATACTGAGCCAGTTTACATTCAGAACTACAGAACTCTTCATAATCATAAAGAGGAAGTAAATAATCAAGTCGAAAAACTTATCTCGGATAAACTTGTAGAGCCGTCTGTATTGGAATATAACAGCCATATACATCTTGTCACAAAAAAAGGATTACCTGGTTCCGATACCAAGAGATGGCGATTAGTTATAGACTATCGTCATATTAACAAAAAACTCTTGTCTGACAAATTTCCACTCCCAAGAATAGATGATATTCTAGACCAATTAGGCAGATCAAAGTATTTCTCATGCTTACATTTAATGTCCGGTTTTCACCAAATATAATTAGAAGAAAACTCTAGAAATATAACGACTTTTTCAATAAGCAATGGCTTCTATCGTTTTACACGATTACCATATGTTCTAAAAATAGAGCCTAATTCTTTTCAAAGAATGATGACCATCGCTTTTTCCGGATTAGAGCTTTATAAACTTTCTTGTACATGGATGACTTAATCGTCATTGGTTGTTCCGAAAACCACATGATCAAAAACTTAACAAAAGTGTTTGTCTTGTGTAGGCAACACAACCTTAAATTACATCCAGAAAAATGTAAATTTTTCATGCACGAAGTGACTTTTTTAGGTCATAAGTGTACTGATCAAGGTATTATGCCAGATAACAAAAAATATGAGGTCATTGAAAAATAACCAGTCCCTACGGACGCTGATAGCGCTAGAAGATTTGTTGCATTTTGCAATTATTACAGACGTTTTATAAAAATAAACTTTGCAGATTATTCACTTCACATAACAAAATATGTAAAAGGACTGAAAAGTTTGAGTGGTCTGATGAATGCCAAAAAGCTTTCTATTCTCTCTCTATTTAAAAAAAGATCTTATGAAGCATACTTTACTAAAATACCCACATAAGCTATAAACTCTTTAAAATCTTCTTACTCTCCTGGCCGGACAATATTCCTAGTTGTCTACCCAAGGAGTGTAGTTCTTCCCTTTTTTATCCATTGCTAAAGCTTTTAAATTTATCCCTTGAAACTTCTGTCTTTTCATCTCTTTGGAAAGAATCTTATATCATTCTTCTTCACAAGAAAGGTGGGAAGTCTGATATATAAAATTACAGGGGCATTGCAGAACTGTCCGCTATTCCTAAATTATTTGAAAAAATAATCACTTCGAGTTTGCAGCATTTCTGCAAATCCCCTGTGTTTCCCCTGTTCAACATGGATTCGTAAAGAATCGGTCAACTACGACCAATCTGCTTGAGTTTACTTCCTTGGTAAATTATGCTTTCCTTTCGAATATGCAAACTGATGTCATTTACACTGACTTCAGTAAGGCGTTTGACTCTGTGCACCATGACATTTTACTTTTTAAACTTGACCGATAGGTTTTCCTCTGTCCCTTTTACTTTGGATTAATTCTTCTTTAAAAGGTAGGACCCAAAGAGTAATACTGAGATTGACTACCTCTAAAAGGGTCCACGTTACTTCTGGTGTTCCTCAAGGTAGTCTGGGAGCGCTCAATAGATCGATTGAGCACGTGCCACGGCAGCAATTTGACAATGCGCATTGTAATAAAGCGACGCCGTGGAATGGATCGCTGACACCTGCGTAAATCAGCGCGCGACATGTCAATTTTTACAGGCAAACCAGAGGAATGGTCGATCTTTATCAGCAATTATGAGCAATCCACAGAGAGATGTGGATTCAGCAACGAGGAAAATCTCATCAGGCTTCAGAAGTGCCTCAGAGGGCAAGCCCTGGATGCGGCGCGTGGAAACTTATGATCCCAGCTACAGTGCCGTATGCTATAGGCACATTGCGAATGTTGTATGGCCGCTCTGAAATAGTACATGCTGCTCTGCAGTAAAAGCTCCGAGAGGAACCAGCAATAAAGTAGGACAACTTGAACACCGTTATCCGACTGGCGCTAGCTGTCCAAACTACTGCGCAACGATAGCGGCCATTGGTATGCACGAATATCTTTACGATCCCACGCTGCTGAGCGAGCTTGTTGCTAAAATGCCCAGCAATATGAAATTGGATTGGGGCCGGCATCGAATGTCGAATGAAGGTAGTAGTTTGGCCACCTTTGATAACTGGCTGTTCAATGTGGCAATGTGCGCCACTATGGTCACGCCCCACGAGACACCACTGGCTGATAACGAAAAGAAAAGCTCCACGAAAACCACTAGAGAGCGAATTTTTGTGCAGAACACGGTAGATAGCCCTGAGGGTTCTCAGCAACAATGTTCACAACAGAAACAGGAGAGGGTTTTATGTGCGTAGTGCGCCGGTAACCACAGTCTATCAGATTGCGACGACTTCAGATCAATGGGTACAAATCAGCGCTGGGAAAGAAGGAAAAGAGGCTCTGTTTTTGCTGCTTTCTACGTCATCGTGCACAACAGTGTAAATCAAAGAAGAAGTGTCATGTAGATGGATGCAAGTCAACGCACCATGTGCTGCTGCATACGCCTACCATGAGTGGTAGTAAAGTCGAGCACACGTGCCAAGGTAGCAACCACCGGATTAAGGCAAGTGAGTCTGCCGTTATGTTTCACGGCAGCTCCGCAAGTAAGACACTGTTTCGATATGTTCCAATCACGCTCTATAGTAAATCAAAAAGAGTGCGCGCATATGCATTAATGGATGAAGGAGCTGAGTGTACGTTAGTAGAAAGAGCGCTTGCAGACGAGCTGGAATTAGATGGTCCTGCGACCCAGCTGTGTCTTAAATGGACAGGGGACATAGCCAAGAATGAACCTGAGTCAATGTCCGTGGCTGTGAGCATTTTAGCTCCAGAACATAACGCAATACAGTATGCCTTAAAAAACGTGCGAGCAATAGCGAATTTGGACTTACCAGAGCAAAGTATCGGGCCACAGTTGGTCAAGTCACGGAAGCACTTATCTACGCTTCCTATTTTGCCGTATAACAACGGCAAGGCACAGCTTATCATTGGTTTAGACAATATCAAATTAACTGCACCCTTGGAGAAACGAGAAGGTGAAAACGACGACGTCATAGCAGCGCGAAGCAGACTAGGATGGGCCGCCCCATTGTGGGAGACAGCACCACGCCTCGGCTGCTACATATTTGCCAGTGCAGTGCGGCGCGTGGGATGGATGAAGCTCTGAAGAACTATTTTTCAATTGAGTCACTAGGCGTGAGCGTTTCCTCACATCCGCTGAGATCCAAAGAGGACGAACGCTCGATGCAAATTATGGAGGCAACAACAACCTATCTGGAATACGAAAAGCCCTGGCAGACCGGCCTGTTATGGAGGTTCGATCGCATGCACCTGCCAGACTCTTATCAGATGGCTGTTAAGCGCCTGAAATGTTTAGAGGCAAAGATGTCAAAAGACCCACCACTAAAAGAGTTCATGATGAACACGATGCACGATTACAAACAGAAGGGATATATCCGCCGGTTGAAGGATAGTGAGTTAGTAGCTAACACTACATCGTGGTTTCTTCCTATCTTTACAGTCACCAATCCGAACAAGAAAAAGACGCGCCTGGTTTGGGATGCGGCTGCCAAAGTTAGTGGCATGCCGCTGAACGATTGTTTGTTGAAAGGTACAGATACACTAGCATATTTGATGGGGGTGCCAATACGCTTCCGAGAGCGTCCTATCGCAGTATCCGGCGGCATAACGGAAATGTTTCATCAAGTCAAGGTGCGCCTAGAAGACCAACCAGCACAGAAGTTTCTCTGGCGTGATGGAGATTCGTCACGCTTCCCCGAAACATACGTTATGCAAGTCATGACGTTTGGAGCATCCTGCTAGCCAGCTCTAGCGGAGCATCCGGATGCCGTAAAGGCGATTTGCGAAAACACATTTGTCGACGACTGGCTGCAGTCGGTGGATACTGGAGCTGAAATGATAAAAAGCTGAGACTGTAAAAAGGATTCATGCTAGTGGCGGCTTCGAGATGCGCCGCTGGACATCAAATTCGAAGCAATTTATACAGGCGCTGGAAGACGACTGTTAGGAGTTGGACAAGCGTATCAGCGCTCAGGATGAAGTGCAAGAGAAGGTCTCAGGCCTGTGGTGGCTACCTGCACAACATCTGTTGACGTTTGTAGTGACGCCGAACTTGCTTGCGAAGGCATCTAAGGAGCGCCCAACTAAAAGACGTGTTCTGAGTGTGATCATGTCTACTTTCGACCCGCTCGGGCTGCTAGGATTCTTTAATATACGCGCTAAGTTCATCCTTCAGAACATATGGCGATCCAATATCGGATGGGACGACGACCTTACCAACGAAGACGAAGCCGATTGGCAACACTGGCTTGATCTAATTTCAAATTTGAATGCCGTCCGCATTCCACGGTGCATGAAGTGGGTGAGCCGAACCCAGGCTGTGCAGATGCATACATTCGTTGACGCCAGTATGAATGCTTACGCCGCAGTTGTATTTTTGCGGGCTGAACTTGATGGCCAAGTACATTGCAGTTTGGTCGCCTCGAAAACGAGAGTAGCACCCCTAAAGCCCGTGTACATACCTCGAATGGAATGGAACAAAAGGAAATGTCGGTACGCATACATAGACGAGCATTCTGGACAGATTCAAAGGATGTGCTCTACTGTTTCCGTTCCGATGCTCGAAAGTTCCAGCAATTCGTAACGCTTCGGATAGGAGAGATTTTAGAAGAATCAGATGTGGACAGCTGGCGATGGGTACCATCGGGTCAAAACGTGGCAGACGATGGTACGAAATGGACTAAAACGCCTGAAATTCATGGCTCAACCAGGTGGTTTAATGGACCACCATTTTTGTATCTAGAAGAATCGCAGTGGCCACAATCGGAAATAGGCCCTGCATTAAGCATGTTGTACCATGCTGAAGAACAACCCAATCACACGTCGTCCTGGAGATGTATTCTGCCGGATCTGCAGCGTTTCAGCAAGCTAGAAAAATTGAGTGCCGTGCAGCTATGCGTACTGGATTTGCTACGGAATATTTCTAAGAAGGTTAGATTGGACGGAGGACTGGATCTGCAGAAGACGCTGCTCCTTAAAAGAAGCAATGAAATGGATGTGATTTTTATCCGAATTTGTCAAGAAGAGGAGTTTTATAGTGAGATCACCTGCTTAAGGTCGGGGCGCCGCTTAACCGATCGCAAAAGCTTGCTGTTTAAGTGCTCCCCTTATGTGGATGACTCGGGCATTCTACGTATTAAAGGACGGATAGACAATATAGAAGGAGTCGAAGTCTGCGTAAAACGCCCGATAATTCTGCCAAGACGACATCAATTGACGTATCTGCTGGTTGAGTTTTATCACCGCAGATATCGTCACCTACACAACGAAATCGTCGTAAATGAACTGCGGCAGCGGTACTGGGTTTGTGGCTTACGAGCTTTGGTGAGAGAAGTTTCCAATACCTGCCCAGCGTGCCGCTTACGACGCGCCCGCCCAAAGCCGCCAGGGATGGGCGACCTGCCAATCGAACGATTATCGCCCTATACTCCACCGTTCACATATACTGGAGTGGATTACTTCGGACCCTACGACATTGTCGTTGGACGGCGTCGCGAGAAGCGCTGGGGCGTGCTATTTACATGCCTCACGGTGCGCGCCGTTCACCTAGATATAGCTACGTCGCTCCCAACTGACTCATACTTATGCGTTCTGAAGTCGTTCGTGGCCCGACGCGGCTGCCCCCGCCGCATGCTGTCGGACAATGGCACAAATTTCAGAGGCCCTAGCGGAGTATTAAAAGATGAAATTGAACGTATATCGCCGGCTCTGATCGAGCGACAGTACTCAGAACTCGAGTTTACCTTTATCCCGCCAGGATCACCCCACATGGGAGGATCGTGGGAACGAATGGTGCGCTCTACAAAGTCAATACTGTCGGAAATTCTGCCGCCCTCTGGGTTACGAGGGGAGGTGCTACGAGCATCATTGGTTGACGTAGAAAGCGTGCTCAACTCAAGGCCACTCACTTATGTTCCCTTGGAGACATCTGAGTCCGAAGCCCTGATTCCAAATCATTTTCTTATAGGTCATTCAAGCGGATTGCGTGAGAGAGGATTACGGGAGCAAGGCGGAGCTAGCTTGGCACGAGGCTTCCGAGTCGCCAGTCAATTGGCTGACCAATTTTGGAAGAGATGGCTGCGCGAGTATCTGCCTACATTCACCAGACGTACTACGTGGTTTCAACCGCCACTCGGACCAATATCAGTCGACGACATCGTCATAATAGTGGACGACGGTGCCAAGCGAAACTGTTGGACAAGAGGAGTGGTCGTAGACGTGCACCGTTTAAAGGATGGCCAGGTCCGAAGTGCCGTGGTGCGAACCACCGATGGAATTATTACTCGCCCCGCCGTCACGCTAGCTAAGCTTGACATTAAAGTTGGTAACACACTGCACGGACGTTCGTGAATTACGGGGTGGGGAATGTTACGGGGCGAAGTGAAAATAGCTGTTGACTAAGTCCTACTGGGTCTCGTGTTTTTTCTGTAATCAGCCCTCGCTGCTTACACTGGAAGCGCACTGATAGAATTAGTTTTTACATGATAAGTCGATCGCACGCAGCTGCACAAGCTGCATTTTTGTCGAGGCTCATTTTCGTTTTGTGCTTGCAGCTAAGCAGAAGTGAAAGAGAACAGAAGCGAAAGAATAATAAAGATTTCAGCGTTCGAATCATATTATATCGTACCGCCTCGTACGAATCGAATTGAATCGAGTTGTTTCTTTCGACGCTAGAAGTCCCTGCCGAATACGCGCCCCCGGCACGAGTCTCGGTGCCAACACCTCAGTATCTTCATTAAGATAAATAACGAAAAAACAGGTTAAGCATTTACCCTATTGCTAGATACTGGTGCAGACATATCACTATTAAAATATATACATATCACATGTTGATACACTTGAGAACTTTAAATCTATCAACTCAAATATCTGGAATCGGGGAGGGTTCAGTTTTTTCTAAAGGTTTCGTAGAATTATCCATCGGAAAATATGTCATTCCGCACGACTTTTACATCGGACATGATTTCCCAATACCCAGCGATGGCGTTATTGATATAGACTTCTTTAAAAAGTTTAATTGCCAATTAGATTTCACACAAACATGTGATTCTCTAATACTTCGCCCAAATAATTTAAATTATCCAATAAAACTACCAATAACTCACACTTGTGATAATAATGCCACAATACTTCCAGCTCGTTCTGAAGTAGTCCGTGAAATCAATATTGTTTCGCCAGAAAACAATATTTTAATTCCAAATTTTAATTCCAAATTATAAATACAACAAATTCAATAAAAATAATAAATCTTAACGACATTAAAATAGAAAAGCTAAGTGACTATGAATCAGTTCGTGCAATTAGCAAAGATCGCCAAGAAACGGTGATGAAAAAACTAAATAAGTACTTTCCCCCATTATTCAAACCACAACTAGAAGATCTCTGCACCAAGTATACAGACATATTCGGACTCGAAACAGAATCCATAACAAGCAATAATTTTTATAAACAGAAACTAAGACTAAAAGATACTGAGCCAGTTTACATTAAGAACTACAGAACTTTTCATAATCATAAAGAGGAAGTAAATAATCAAGTCGAAAAACTTATCTCGGATAAACTTGTAGAGCCGTCTGTATTGGAATATAACAGCCATATACATCTTGTCACAAAAAAAGGATTACCTGGTTCCGATACCAAGAGATGGCGATTAGTTATAGACTATCGTCAAATTAACAAAAAACTCTTGTCTGACAAATTTCCACCCCCAAGAATAGATGATATTCTTGACCAATTAGGCAGATCAAAGTATTTCTCATGCTTACATTTAATGTCCGGTTTTCACCAAATATAATTAGAAGAAAATTCTAGAAATATAACGACTTTTTCAATAAGCAATGGCTTCTATCGTTTTACACGATTACCATATGTTCTAAAAATAGAGCCTAATTCTTTTCAAAGAATGATGACCATCGCTTTTTCCGGATTAGAGCTTTATAAACTTTCTTGTACATGGATGACTTAATCGTCATTGGTTGTTCCGAAAACCACATGATCAAAAACTTAACAAAAGTTTTTGTCTTGTGTAGGCAACACAACCTTAAATTACATCCAGAAAAATGTAAATTTTTCATGCACGAAGTGACTTTTTTAGGTCATAAGTGTACTGATCAAGGTATTATGCCAGATAACAAAAAATATGAGGTCATTGAAAAATAACCAGTCCCTACGGACGCTGATAGCGCTAGAAGATTTGTTGCATTTTGCAATTATTACAGACGTTTTATAAAAATAAACTTTGCAGATTATTCACTTCACATAACAAAATATGTAAAAGGACTGAAAAGTTTGAGTGGTCTGATGAATGCCAAAAAGCTTTCTATTCTCTCTCTATTTAAAAAAAGATCTTATGAAGCATACTTTACTAAAATACCCACATAAGCTATAAACTCTTTAAAATCTTCTTACTCTCCTGGCCGGACAATATTCCTAGTTGTCTACCCAAGTGTCTACCCAAGTGTAGTTCTTCCCTTTTTTATCCATTGCTAAAGCTTTTAAATTTATCCCTTGAAACTTCTGCCTTTTCATCTCTTTGGAAAGAATCTTATATCATTCTTCTTCACAAGAAAGGTGGGAAGTCTGATATATAAAATTACAGGGGCATTGCAGAACTGTCCGCTATTCCTAAATTATTTGAAAAAATAATCACTTCGAGTTTGCAGCATTTCTGCAAATCCCCTGTGTTTCCCCTGTTCAACATGGATTCGTAAAGAATCGGTCAACTACGACCAATCTGCTTGAGTTTACTTCCTTGGTAAATTATGCTTTCCTTTCGAATATGCAAACTGATGTCATTTACACTGACTTCAGTAAGGCGTTTGACTCTGTGCACCATGACATTTTACTTTTTAAACTTGACCGATAGGTTTTCCTCTGTCCCTTTTACTTTGGATTAATTCTTCTTTAAAAGGTAGGACCCAAAGAGTAATACTGAGATTGACTACCTCTAAAAGGGTCCACGTTACTTCTGGTGTTCCTCAAGGTAGTCTGGGAGCGCTCAATAGATCGATTGAGCACGTGCCACGGCAGCAATTTGACAATGCGCATTGTAATAAAGCGACGCCGTGGAATGGATCGCTGACACCTGCGTAAATCAGCGCGCGACATGTCAATTTTTACAGGCAAACCAGAGGAATGGTCGATCTTTATCAGCAATTATGAGCAATCCACAGAGAGATGTGGATTCAGCAACGAGGAAAATCTCATCAGGCTTCAGAAGTGCCTCAGAGGGCAAGCCCTGGATGCGGCGCGTGGAAACTTATGATCCCAGCTACAATGCCGTATGCTATAGGCACATTGCGAATGTTGTATGGCCGCTCTGAAATAGTACATGCTGCTTTGCAGTAAAAGCTCCGAGAGGAACCAGCAATAAAGTAGGACAACTTGAACAACGTTATCCGACTGGCGCTAGCTGTCCAAACTACTGCGCAACGATAGCGGCCATTGGTATGCACGAATATCTTTACGATCCCACGCTGCTGAGCGAGCTTGTTGCTAAAATGCCCAGCAATATGAAATTGGATTGGGGCCGGCATCGAATGTCGAATGAAGGTAGTAGTTTGGCCACCTTTGATAACTGGCTGTTCAATGTGGCAATGTGCGCCACTATGGTCACGCCCCACGAGACACCACTGGCTGATAACGAAAAGAAAAGCTCCACGAAAACCACTAGAGAGCGAATTTTTGTGCACAACACGGTAGATAGCCCTGAGGGTTCTCAGCAACAATGTTCACAACAGAAACAGGAGAGGGTTTTATGTGCGTAGTGCGCCGGTAACCACAGTCTATCAGATTGCGACGACTTCAGATCAATGGGTACAAATCAGCGCTGGGAAAGAAGGAAAAGAGGCTCTGTTTTTGCTGCTTTCTACGTCATCGTGCACAACAGTGTAAATCAAAGAAGAAGTGTCATGTAGATGGATGCAAGTCAACGCACCATGTGCTGCTGCATACGCCTACCATGAGTGGTAGTAAAGTCGAGCACACGTGCCAAGGTAGCAACCACCGGATTAAGGCAAGTGAGTCTGCCGTTATGTTTCACGGCAGCTCCGCAAGTAAGACACTGTTTCGATATGTTCCAATCACGCTCTATAGTAAATCAAAAAGAGTGCGCGCATATGCATTAATGGATGAAGGAGCTGAGTGTACGTTAGTAGAAAGAGCGCTTGCAGACGAGCTGGAATTAGATGGTCCTGCGACCCAGCTGTGTCTTAAATGGACAGGGGACATAACCAAGAATGAACCTGAGTCAATGTCCGTGGCTGTGAGCATTTTAGCTCCAGAACATAACGCAATACAGTATGCCTTAAAAAACGTGCGAGCAATAGCGAATTTGGACTTACCAGAGCAAAGTATCGGGCCACAGTTGGTCAAGCCTCGGAAGCAATATTTTCATTCCAAATTTTAATTCCAAATTATAAATACAACAAATTCAATAAAAATAATAAATCTTAACGACATTAAAATAGAAAAGCTAAGTGACTATGAATCAGTTCGTGCAATTAGAAAAGATCGCCAAGAAACGGTGATGAAAAAACTAAATAAGTACTTTCCCCCATTATTCAAACCACAACTAGAAGATCTCTGCACCAAGTATACAGACATATTCGGACTCGAAACAGAATCCATAACAAGCAATAATTTTTATAAACAGAAACTAAGACTAAAAGATACTGAGCCAGTTTACATTCAGAACTACAGAACTCTTCATAATCATAAAGAGGAAGTAAATAATCAAGTCGAAAAACTTATCTCGGATAAACTTGTAGAGCCGTCTGTATTGGAATATAACAGCCATATACATCTTGTCACAAAAAAAGGATTACCTGGTTCCGATACCAAGAGATGGCGATTAGTTATAGACTATCGTCAAATTAACAAAAAACTCTTGTCTGACAAATTTCCACTCCCAAGAATAGATGATATTCTTGACCAATTAGGCAGATCAAAGTATTTCTCATGCTTACATTTAATGTCCGGTTTTCACCAAATATAATTAGAAGAAAATTCTAGAAATATAACGACTTTTTCAATAAGCAATGGCTTCTATCGTTTTACACGATTACCATATGTTCTAAAAATAGAGCCTAATTCTTTTCAAAGAATGATGACCATCGCTTTTTCCGGATTAGAGCTTTATAAACTTTCTTGTACATGGATGACTTAATCGTCATTGGTTGTTCCGAAAACCACATGATCAAAAACTTAACAAAAGTTTTTGTCTTGTGTAGGCAACACACCTTAAATTACATCCAGAAAAATGTTAATTTTTCATGCACGAAGTGACTTTTTTAGGTCATAAGTGTACTGATCAAGGTATTATGCCAGATAACAAAAAATATGAGGTCATTGAAAAATAACCAGTCCCTACGGACACTGATAGCGCTAGAAGATTTGTTGCATTTTGCAATTATTACAGACGTTTTATAAAAATAAATTTTGCAGATTATTCACTTCACATATCAAGATATGTAAAAGGACTGAAAAGTTGGAGTGGTCTGATGAATGCCAAAAAGCTTTTGAATATTTAAAAAAGCTCTTATGAAGCCTACTTTATAAAATACCCATATCTTAGCAAAGAATTTTGCATCATAACAGATTCCAGTAAACTGGCCTGCGGAGCAGTTTTGACTCAAACGTATGGAGATAAAAAATTGCCCGTAGCATATGCTTCTCGTTCATTTACAAAACGAGAAAGCAATAAAAGTACAACCGAACAAGAGTTGTCAGCAATTCAATGGGCAACAACGCGCTTTCGACCATACATATATGGTCAACATTTCATAATTAAAACAGACCATAGACAAATGACATATCTGTTTTCAATGGTAAATCCAAGTTCAAAATTAACGAGAATAAGACTAGATTTAGGAGAGTATGAGTTCACTGTAGAATACCTTACGGGAAAAGATAATTTTGTTGCAGATGCGTTATCAAGAATAACCATCAAAGAATTAAAAAGTACTAATACAAGACAACAAAGTAGACAAAATAAATCCTGCGCAGGAAAAGAACAAGAAATTTTGCCAATACGAAATCTTGATAAATCTTCTAAACCCAACGTATACGACGTCATTAAAAACGACGGTATGCGAAAAATAGTGACCTTGCACATAACAAATCCGGTATATATTTTAAAACATGGTAATAAGGTTGTTGCATAAATTGAGACTAGCGTCCTTTATACTAACGGAACTATCGATTTAGGTCAATTGTTCCAAAGGCTTGAAGAAGAAGCCGGTATATTAGGAATCAGCCAACTCAAAGTGGTACCCAGCGAAAATAATCTTAAAAACACTTCAATCTTAAAAACACCTTCAAAAATATGGGCAATATATATTTGAAGAACTTAAGATTAGCACTACTCAAGCCGGTAACCCAAATAAATAAAGAAACAGAAAAAGAAGCAAAAATGTCTACATTCCATGATGATCCTATTCAAGGTGGTCACGAAATGTCAAAAAGCTAAAACAACAAAGTACACTAAGATGCCTATGATTATAACTGAAATACAAACAAACGCTTTCGACAGGGTAATTTTTGACACTATAGCTCCATTACCAAGATCAGAGAAGGGTAACGAGTTGCCTAGTTGCCATTCCGATCTCAAATAAAAATGCAAACACTGTCGCTAAAGCTATATTTGTATCTTTTATTCTTAAGTACGGTTCAATAAATACGTTCAATACAGACATGCCGGGATATCATTGTTATGGGTCGGACATTCTGTGACAGAAGTCGAATGGTTTTGTATAGTCCGGGTACATCAGTATGATGTCTGGAACACGTTGCGCTGAGTATCGTTGTTCAATATAGGGACCTTTCTAGACTTGTACTTGCTTATGGAACTGTTTTCTCCTTTTAGGATGTCAGAGATTGGTTTCGCTATTGCTGCGAAATCTTAGATAAAACAGCGGTAATAGCTTGCCAATTCCAAAAAGGATCTTACTTCAAACACCGTAGTCAGCTCACCGTATTCCCGAATGGCTTTTACCGTTTCTGGATCTGATTTTGCACCATCCTTAGTCACTATAAAGACAAGATACTCAACACTTTCTTTCTCGTGCGCCACACGCATGTGTGCGTTTAAAAGGCTCCCTAATACCCAGTCGACATGCCTGACATGGTCAGACTCGTTTATTATGTAATTATTATGTTATCTACATAAATGTAGAAAGATTTTCCAATTTGCTCCCGCATCTAAGGTCCTCCGAAAAATGCTCGCTGCACTCTTCAAGCCAAAGGAAAGTCGACAAAACTCGTACTTTCGCCCATTAATCGAAAAGGCCGTCTTCTCCCGGTCTTGCTCTGCCAGAGTAATCTGGTGATAACCTGATTTCAGGGCGAACGTCGTGAAGAATTTGGCCTTACCAAGATTAGCCAGTATCATTGCGATGCTTGGCATTGGGTATTTGTCGGCAACAGTCCTGGGGTTGAGTTTCCTAAAGTCTATCACCAGACGTTTATTTTGATTACCTAACTCATCTGTGAGCCTTAAGAATTTGAAAAGTTGGGTTGTCTAAGCCTGCAAGAAGAAGGGTCGGCGTCAGGTCTCTGCGAAGCTCTATCTGTGGATTGGCCGTTATGCTTCTTGAAATGAGGATGCTTGCCCTGGCTACCCTAATATAATTGGTTTTTAACTTGTTGCTGTTGTGGCTGTCGCCCTTGTGGGCGCTGCTCTGGACAAACTCGCTCTTCTTGTCCCCTAGTAAAGCTTGTCGCGAAGGTATATCTCTCGTGATTAGCCTAGACCTCCTGGGCTAACGCTAGTGCCGCCGGCAGATCCGAAAGTTGGGCCGAAAACAACACATCGGTTATACTGCGTTTTATTCCAGAGATGAATACGCGAAGTGCATTACCCCTGAATTCTTCAGACATGCCCGCCGCCAAATTGCTGTCATTCTCAACCTCGTCGTAGTACTGTAGAATGGACATGCCCCTATGCCTAAGCGTACCCATTTCCTCTTTAATCACATGGCCGCTTGTCACTATAAGTTAGGTCTATACCATAAGTATAGGTCGCTATGATGGCCTCAGAATTTAACCGCGTCTGCCGGGCCTCTCACCTTACTCCTAATGATTGCGGTGGGTTGGTAGTGACGTGAGCTTCCGTTGTATTTTTTGAATTTTATATAGGCGGCATGCGCGGCCTTCTCCAGGACACGTAAGTGTCTTAAATCCCATGGAAATCAGTAAGAAATTTTAACACGTCGAGCGGCTCGTTACATTTCACCCCGTCTATGATTTCAACTTCCTTATAAGCCTTCACTTCTGGAACTGAGAGTTGTGTGTTTCTTAAATTGTTTGACAGCTGCGCAATCTGTTATTGAAGCTCCCGCCTTAGCGCTACTTCCCTATTCACGAATTCTTGCACTTGTGCTCGAGCGCGCTCTACACTGCGGCAACAATAATCATGCGCAACTGCTCAGGATCCATGGCTTTATCTGTGTTTTGTATCTGGTTCAGTTGGAACACCACACCTTGATATCTGTAATGTATCAAATCCTCCTATTAAATGCGCAAGAACACTACCGTCGCTGTCGTAATGTCCCTGATCGCGTACGTCGGAGTCACAGTCACTCATTCGCACCTAAACAAAATTCCAAGCAACACCGCTGACAGAGTGATTTAAGATTGTTCTAATTGATGTACAATTCCTAAAATAGGCTTCCCTTTACTTACTTTCGCGGCATATAAAGTTTAACGAAACTGCTGTTGTCTATCAAAGCGTTATTTATTATATATTTCTTTAAATTTTGTATTCTAAAAACTCTGTTATTTTCTCTGTTATTATTTTTCATGCAGCGAACTAGTGCATCGGCTTGAAATTATATGCAATATGTTTATTCTCACGTCACAAGTCACTTACATAATTCTGTTGATAATATGGTTAATCGAATAATCTACGATGAACTCCCTCGCTGCTGTCACAGAAGTATTCTTCGTTGAGCGTCGTATTTGTGTGGCTTTATTTTTGTGGGTAGCTCCTCTTTTAGGTTTTTAATATTTATTTTTGTTGCCACAAATTATTGACTTTCGCGTTTCTTAATTGTTAAATATGGTTTTTTGTTGCCGCTAATTTTTGACTTTCTCGTTTTTAATTATTAGAAATTGTTTCCTGTTGCCGCGAATTTTTGACTTTCGGGATTTTTATACCCTGAAAGCATTAAAAATGGGTATAAGGGTATATTGTAATTGTACAAAATCCAAATGTATGTAACAGACAGAAGGAATCATCTCCGACCCCATGAAGTATATATATTCTTGGTCAGCATCAATAGCCGAGTCGATCTAGCCATGTCCGTCTGTCTGACTGTCCGTCCGTCCGTCCGTCCGTCCGCCCGTATGTATGAACGCAAGGATCTCAGAACCTATTAGAGCTAGTGACTTGAAAAAGGAGCTATATGTCAAGTTTTGTGACTCTAGCTCATATTATTTACCAACATTTCCCAAAAAACAGGATATCGATATCGATTTTTACCGATTGCTTGAAAACGGAGTAAGCTATCGATTGTCGGAAACAAACTCGATCTGCGCAGGCACTAGGAGCACCTACATCTAAAATTTCTTTCTAGCTCTTATAGGTTCTGAGATCCTTGCGTTCATATATACGGACAGACGGACGGACGGACAGACCGGCAGACGGACAGACAGACAGACGGGCATGGCTAGATCGACTCGGCTATTAATGATGATCAAGAATATATATACTTTATGGGGTCGGCGATGCTTCCTTCTGCCTGTTACATACATTTGGATTTTGCACAAATACAATATACACTTATACCCATTTTTAATGGGTTCAGGCTATAAAAATTATCCCAGCTGGTGGTTTCTACGCTGGGCACTTTTATTAGTGCATTTACAAATGCAGTTTATGTTTTGATTATTTGCATTAATAAATGCAGTTGAATTAACTAAGAGCAGTGATTTTAGGAGCGGTACGCTTCGCTTAATTCATGTCCAAACTTAGACTGATAAAATACAATTGTTGTTATAATAAGCAAAGCTAGCCTACGTCGCCGTCGCTGCCACGGCGACGCCATCACCGCCCCCAAAAGTGCAGCGTTAGCGACTCGTGTGTGGTGTCGGATGACCGTCGCGGCCGCCAACATAGTTGCGACATATCCGTCGTGAACATGACTCTGGTCATTGGCTTTCCCAGAACGCTGGGTCAGCGAATACCAATAGTCAATGGTTAACTTATACTTAATGGAGTCGAAGTTGCCTTCTTCTGCCTGTTACAAACATTTGCATATTGCACAAATACAATATACCCTTTTTACCCATTTTCAATTGGTTCAGGGTATAAAAACGAAAGAGTGTACAAAACAAGTAAGAGGTTCTAGTTGGGAACTCCCGACTAGGGGATACCCTGAACCCTCTTTTTCCAACATCAAATGCATATATATTCTATTTTAGAAGCTATATGTCAAGTTTGGTGACTCTAGCTCTTATTATTTACCAAAATTTCCCAAAAAACAGGGTATCGACATCGATTTTTATCGATTGCTTGGAAACGGAGTAAGTTATCGATTATCGGAAATAAACTCGATCTGCGCGGGCACTAGGAGCACCTACATCTAAAATTTCAAGCTCTAGCTCTAGCTCTTATAGGTTCTGAGATCCTTGCGTTCATACATACGGACGGACAGACAGACGGAAATGGCTAGATCGACTCGGCCATTGATGCTGATCAAGAATATATATACTTTATGGGGTCGGAGATGCTTCCTTCTACCTGATACATTCATTTGCATTTCGCACAAATACAATATACCCGTATACCCATTTTTAATGGGTCCAGGGTATAAAAATTGAGGGTTTATTTCGAAAGATATCGATTGTTTTATAATGTGGCTGCTTTTTTTTTGTTTAAAGCCCCGTAGTAAAAGTTTATTTATTTTTTTACTTACTCTAAACTATTCATGGCAAAGCGATAGTTCTCTGATTCGATGTTATGATAAACATATTTATTTTCCATTCCCGGTCGTAACAAGTCATCAATATCCCGTTCCAATTCACTTGTATTAGAACGATAGGCAGTAGATTCTTTAGGTTCACTTCCTGACTCTTCCCTTAAAAAGCTACAATTTAATCAGGCATTAAGGTGAAAGGTAAAATAAACATACCTGAGTCGCTTTAAAATATCTGTTGGTCGTTCTTTGCTAAAAGTTTTGCTATCTTAAGAGTTTGTGTTAGTATATGTGCTAGAACTAAATATACATTTCACAAGAGACTTACTGGTTTGGTTTAGTTTTACCGGGTCCGTTTCTGATCTTGGTATATTCCAAATTCCTTGCTTTTTCAGCATATAGCGGTGCCAGAATAATACAACCAAGAGCAACAGATCATATACCGCTTTGCCATGCTTTGTAAATAGCTCAAAATCTGTTGTCTTGGCCAGTTTTATAAGCTTGGGGTCAAGAACGATTTTTTGATGCATTATGCACTTCAAAAAAATCATTGCCAACGTGTATGTGATAAGCGTAACCCAGAAATTCTTTGTTGGACGCGGTAATGTAAGGGCACCCCAGTAAAGGACCAGAAAAGGCATTGGCAACGAAATTATTGAAGAATTTGCAGCCTGGTTGACGAATACAGCCAAATAGCTGACCACTTCCGTATTGGCAATAATGGCATACCACAAAGAAATTAACATTTGTACAAAATTATTATGGTTAAGTGTCGTAAAGTCCTCGCTCTTTGATATCAAATCAGGCGTCGATTCTTTTGGTGGAGGATTAATGGCATCCAACTGTTTGCTATATTAAAGAAAGATTCAGACAGAAATAAATGGATTTTTAAGTTAAGCTATTTGCGGCGGAGCTACGTCAACACTGGTACTGTATTTGTAGTTATCATACAGATAAACAATATTCTATTGTCAAAACAAAGAGGAAACGAAATCGAATAAGACTGATGTGTATCCAAGTCAATGCAAACTCACTCGTAAAGGGATTGATTTAAAAAGCTGAACATCGCTGCAGTATTGACTAGTCCAAGCCGATTCATTGTACTAATGTCTTGTAACGTCTTTTTCTCTGCCGAGAGTACCTTGTGCACAAAACGATAGTTACGGGATAGCCGGTTTAACCGAAACGTCACTAACATAATAAGTTCAGCAGTTAGTTTAATTATTGGATGCGTTTCGAAGTCAATTTCAGAATCCGAACTATAGTCGTTTATATTACCGCTACTGCCGTTCCGTGACGTTCCGTGATCCAATTTTTTTTTAGACTGTGAATAAAAACAGTAGCGCTTAGATTTTATTAAAAACACTCAGATTTTACATAAATAAGCATTTGACGTGTATCCTCTTTTTCCAGAAAGTCATGCTCTTCATACAAAATAGGTTCATCAATATCATTATATTCCTCAAACATATAGTAGTCTCCTGTACGCACAGCATGCGGGTGCAGACGTAAGTCTCGCCTTTTCGGTGGTGATGGGTGTGTTAAGCTTATAGATTTTGATTTCATAGTTTTTATTGGCTTTTGAGATGATATGCTAATATTTTCGTCCTGCGAACTTATATGCTCACTCGAATCGAATTCCGAATGCTGTCTAGTTGCATTTGCCTCTAAAAATAAATATATTAGTAAATATTTTTTGACAATCACACTTACTTTTGTAATTTTCTCTGTTGCTAGCTCTTATTAATTCCATCTTTGCCTTTACACGTTCCAGCACGTTCTTCTCGCACTCTCTTCGATCATAAATTTGCTTATAGTGCAAATTCTCAATAATACCAGCACCACTGAGGAAAAACGTTTGTTATAATTGTTAAACAATACCAACAGGTAACATCTATAAAGCGAAGGACACTTATAAAAGAGACGCTTTATGCTTTTCTTCACCTATTTTTAGAATCATTCATATAGTAAAATTAGTAAATATTTTGGCAAGCATCCGACAAAATAAATTTGTTCGACGCTATGTCTTTAAATCTTGGAAGTGACGTATGCACAGTTTGTCAAGTAATTGTTTGCAAAATGAACAAGTAAGAGGTTCTAGTCGGGAGCTCCCGCCTAGGGGATACCCTGAACCCTCTTCTTCCAACATCAAATGCATATATATATATTCTATTTTAGAAGCTTAATTTTAAAATTAGTGACTAACTCTTATTATTTACCAAAATTTCCAAAAATAAACAGGATATCGATATCGATTTTTATCGATTGCTTGGAAACGGAGTTAGTTATCGATTACCGGAAACAAACTCGATCTGCGCAGGCACTAGGAGCACCTACATCTAAAATTTCAAGTATCTACCTCTTATAGGTTCTGAGATCCTTGCGTTCATACATACGGACAGACGGACGGACGGACGGACAGACAGACGGACATGGCTGGATTGACTCGGCTATTGATGCGGATCAAAATAATATATACTTTATGGGGTCGGATATGTTTCCTTCTGCCTGTTACATACATTTGGATTTTGCACAAATACAATATACTCTTATACCCATTTTTAATGGGTTCAGGGTATAAAAACAGCAAACAAATTCATTTTCAAACTTATATTTTACCGATTTAAATTATTTATCCTTAAATTTTTTTTGCACATAATTATCATTGTAAGTATTCTTCATGGATTCAAGGCACAAACCTAACAAAATTGTCCGTGTGCACAAACAGCAATTCGCAAAAAAAAGAACATTGCCAATATTTGGTCTTTTCTTAAAATTCTTCGACAAGCCGACGATAAAAGACCCTTGCAGGAATACGAACTCGCTTTTTCGACTTACGCAAAATAAGACCCCACAGTAAACAAAAAAATTAGAATATAATATATTAATATTTCATTTAGGCACCCGTAAGCACAGCCACTCGAGGCATTACGGCAGCACAAGTTTTTAATGAGGTGTATTTAGAAAATTTTATATTTTACGATGATTACTATAGGGTTTTGACAAATATTCGCACTTCACCTGCTCATAAGGCAGAGTATTATAATTTTGTCGTGCAATGTGTAACGCATAGAAGGAGACATTTCCGACCCCATAAAGTATATACATTCTTGATCAGCATCAATAGCCGAGTCGATCTAGCCATGTCCGTCTGTCTGTCCGTCCATCCGTATGTATGAACGCAAGGATCTCAGAACCTATAAGAGCTAGAGACTTGAAATTTTAGATGTAGGTGCTCCTAGTTCCCCTGCAGATCGATTATTTCCGATAATCAATAACTTGCTCCGTTCCCAAGCAAGCGATCAAAATCGATATCGATATCATGTTTTTTGGGCAATTTTGGTAAATAATAAGAGCTAGAGTCAACAATCTTGACATATAGCTTCTAAAATAAAAAATATATATGCATTTGATGTTGAAGGAAGAGGGTTCAGGCAAAGACAATATAAACACACAGTGTCTGTGGTTCAGGGTATCCCTTAGTCGGGAGCTCCCGACTAGAAAATCTTACTTGATTAATTTATCTTTATTACTAAAAACGAGCGCGTTGCGCGAACTGCATTTTGGCATTGAAATAAGAGGGTTCAGGGTAGTCGGCAGCTCACGACATGCATGCGTGCGCATGCGCACAGCCACAAAGCCCGCTTATTCCGAGGCAGACATCACTGCGTTTCATTGTTGACAGGAACTTAAGCTCATGCTACCTGTGCATACACTTCTCGAATCATTAACTGCACAGCCAACAGAAGAATTTACTAGATGCTTTTCTGTTAGTAGCTTAATAGCCCTGGATAGCACTACCTGCTGAGTTGTTTTTCTACTTCTGTTTTGTGACCATTACATGTGTGATCCAGAAACACAATTTTTTTTATATGTCTATTACAAACAGCACTCGAGATATGCCCACAATTTGTAACCGATGATGTTTTGTATGTTCCCTAGTTATGGATAACACGTATTCTTGTTCTTCAATAGCAAATAAGCACGTTATTCTTAAGAGTTGTATGCAAGATAGGTTAGCCATGTCGATGACATGGTAGGCAACGAGGCAGATTATATCATTCAGTCAGTCCTGGCCACGCTGCTGCGTTTGATTATTCCATTTTCTAAACTATGATAGAACAAACTGTGACTAGAATTGTGTCGTCCCTAAAAACATACGCAAGCGAGATCTGCTCCGGTCAGAAAGACACCATCTTCAAAGGCATCATCTTTGTTTACCTGAAAGACCGCCGACATTATGCAAAGGTGGAATATCCGATTTGATGGCTCCGCTGATGGCTTAGGTGTCGAAGAGTTCATCTATAAGTTTAAATCCATCATAGACGAGACCTAAGATAGCGATTTCACGCCAATGTGTAAGCACATGCACGTGTTGTTTAACGGCATGAGTCGCAACTGGTATTGGGGATACCATAAGCAAGTAGACCATATCGTTTGATCCGATATTTGTGCTTCGCTTCCGAGCTTATGAGCATTAAACTGATAAGACCCCGAAATATATTATATATTATTAGAATGTGACCTCGATGATAAATAAAGCTGCCGTTAAAATGACTGAAGAGGAGCTTATTGAATTTTTAAAAATGAACTTACTGACAGAAACGCGTCAGAAGTTATACCCTGTTCACTTTCTAGGGCATTTAAGTCGCCCTGTCAAGATGAACGATTATGCATGTACACCCTTGAACAAGATCAACAAGTTCAAGCCGAATGCAAAGCTCACTAGAATTACGATAAGAATGGGCATATCTGGGAAAATTGCTTAGCTATACGTCGTATTTTCTGTCACGGCTGCGGCTGCGGTAGTGACAGATTTTTTTTGCAAGCACAGTCGGAAAACCGTCGTGCGGGAGCATCCACCAACAACCGGCTGCCTCCGAAATCACCTGTTAATACACCACCTAAAACACTGCGTCTTCGGATATAAAGAAGGCCTGTGTGTATCGTCTCAGACGTGTTAGTTCGCCTGGCTAAGCACTCCGCAAAGCGAGTCCCACTTTAAGTGTGTCCAGAAGTCAGTTTTGTGTCATCCAGTCTAAACTATGTAGGATACGTTATTAGTAGCGGCGGTATTGCCACTGACCCGTCCACAATTTCGTGCGTTAGCTATTGGCATCCTGCAAAAAATTTAAAAGTTCGAGATTTCCTCGGAGCCGGATAGTACCGCCGGTTTATTCACAACTTCGCTGATCTCACGTGTCTTATCACGGATGTTTTACTACTAACTTAAGTTTGTGTGGACTCCCGAAGCTCAGGAAGCAATGAAGAGGCTCATGAAAACATTTTATTTGCGCAGTTTTAGTTTCTGAAGGCAGCGAAGATCAGCCAATTGATTTCATGACCAAAAAATTGAGATCTGCCTATCGTAAATATAGCGTTACGGAAGTTCTTAGCCGTTATACTCGCAATAGAAAAATTCATATATAACTTCGAACTTCAAGAGTTCGTAGTAATCACTGATCTTTCTAGCTTATTTTGGCTTATTCGGCAGCAGATTGTTCCCGGCCGACTCGCAATGAGGATTGTCCACCTGCAGCAATTTAAACAAGTAAGAGGTTCTAGTCGGGAGCCCCCGACTAGGGGATACCCTGAACCCTCTTCTTCGGACATGGCTAGATCGACTCGGTTATTGATGGCAGGCACTAGGAGCACGTACATCTAAAATTTTAAGTCTCTGGCTAATTTAGGTTCTGAGATCCTTGCGTTCGTATATACGGACGGACGGATAGACGGACAGACGCACAGACAGACGGATATGGCTAGATCGACGCGGCTATTGGTGCTGATCAAGAATATATATACTTTATGGGGTCGGAGATGCCACCTTCTGCTTGTTACATACATTTACATTTTGCACAAATACAATATACCCTTATACCCATTTATAATGGGTTTAGGGTATAAGAAATGTTTCTGTTTTTGAAGTCTATGTTTCTATTGAAGTCGGCCTTTTGCTCGGGCGAAGGAAGGACGAATGGAACGGCCTCACTGACTGATGAAGTGGGCGTGATCTCGCCTATGGCTGCCTCTTCGCTGTTGGAGCCCGGTGTTAGTGGCTCTTATTGCCGGTGGCAGCTTCGTCACACCGTCGTGATGGTGGCGCCGCTGACAAGTGCGCGGAATTCAGGCTCTGTGCGCTAACAAATGGTTAAGGTTACCTTAATAGACTTTCCTTTTGTTGTTTTAACATCGCTCGACTGCGCGTTTTATCACAAGTGTATGTGTATGTGTGGGAGGGATATTATTTGCTCGCGGCGAATTGGTTTGCAATATGTTTTGTTTTTAATAAGTTCGTCTTTTCAAAAAGTCCGTTCTGGATTAAATTAAAACCTTCATTTTATAAAAGCCGGACTGATGACTTGGGGCCGACATTGAAAAACCTCAACTCGCTTTTAACCACGGCACACCCGCCGTTGACTGCTAACAACGTCGAACTTCTGTATCTTCATTTGTTCAGCAACATCATAGGCGCCGAATTTCGGCACACGCGTGCATTTGGTTCTCATCTGCACATCTGCATTATTTTGGGTAAACGGCCCAAATGAAGGCCAAAGGCATGTCCAAGGGTATGGGCTCCACTCTCCCTTTATTTCTTTGGGGGCGAATCGAGCGGCCAATAGCGATCGCCCCTCCTGGCGCCGTGGATCGCAAGCTCGGCGTTGCTACTTCTTCATAATTCGAGCGCCGTTGTGTCCCCCCAATACTTTGCCCCTATGACAAAAGATATAGTCTCGGCCAATAATAAAGAACGCAACCAATTACGGGCAATATCGATTTCGCCGATATGTCAAATGCAACATCACCACGCAGATTACCGTGAACGCGAACCCGACCGTTACAATGAAACTGCGTGCGCATTTCCTATCCGGTTCGCCCTGCCGGCCAAATAAAACGCCCTACATAGGCCACACCCACGACATCTACTCGGTACTGGCGACGCTGACCGAAGAGAACGGCGCTGCGACGAGCAAATCCCGTTTATACTCGTAGATCGTTTGCGTGAAAAACGCCCAGCAAACGTCCCTAGAGATCTTCTTACTCGTAGGCGTTGGTACCTATGGCTCGGACGACGCGGCTCTTTTGAAATTTCCGGGTGAACTTGTGATTGACGATTTTCCAAAGCTGCTGAGTGGAAAGCTGCGCCTCCAGACTTCCTGACCCGGCTCCAGGTGGAGCTGTCGCGCGCGTTGATCATATCGTTGACGACTCCGTTCGTGCTCGGTGTGCAGGTGTCCCTTGACCTGGCTTAGGATTACAGCCAGTCTGTCCTTCGTGTATAGGATGGACATGCCGTAATCCATCAATGACCTCAGCCCCCGGGCCAGCTTGTAACTGGAACTTTTCGAGTACATGTGCTGGTCAAACACCGCAAAATACGGAGTCACCCCTGTAGCGTTGTGTGCCGCATTCCGAATCGCCCCTTCTACCTCTGGTAGGTATGCGTCCCATTCTCTGTGATCCTGGTCCAAGTATGTTCTTATCGCAGACAGCACCGTGCGGTTCACGCGATCAGCGGCGTTACTCAGAGGCACGCCAAATTTAAAGAACACCTCGTGGATTAGGATTATGACGACTTCCGCCGCGCTGGCTTCCTTCATGACTTTGAAAAGTGGTCCACGTCTACGAATATCCACGCATGCCCTCTTTTCGACCGTGGATAGTTCGCTATGCCTATAGTGAGGTTCGCGTTCTTCAAACACTCGTCACTCAATTCCAGGAATTTCAAGCGCGTCGGAAAATACGAATACGTTTGAACGCCTTGATTGCCTTGTCCATGATTCTGCATAATTATTGAGCGGCGTTGCAGAGCCCGAATGGCATGTGGCAAAACTTGTACAGTACAGTAAACCCCGTATACATCCTGCTCTTTTCCTCCTTCTTGATTTCCTTTACCGTCAAACCGTTCAATTTCCTGGCGTCTAAAGAAAACCTGGTCTTCCCAGGCCTCATCACTATTGTCGTCCGGTTGCTCTCCTCTATGATGCCAAACCTTAGCATTTTATCCCCCTCCGCTCACACAACGGATAATGCTTATCCCACGCGGGTTCGGCTCCCTCGATCAGCTTTATACGAAGCTGCAACAGGTCAGTTTTCCAGGGCCATCCTTTTCAAATTCGAGAAATCTGCGTTTCACGCCTTCTAACCGACTCTTCTACTCGTTGTCCACATTTCCGGGTCTGTCACGCGGTCGTCATCGTCTCGGTAAAAAGCCACCTCTGGGTTCGCTATTGTTACCTCAGATGCCGCTGGAGGTGCTTCGGACTTAATGGTCGGACCGAGCAACTCTGGGGCAATCCCGAAGGCCCGCCAGAAGTCGATTCTCAAGTACAGTTCATGTTGCAGGACATGTTAAATACGATCTCTACTTTCTAACTTCCGTATTTCACAGGCAGAACAGCGGTCTAAAATTGGGCGATTGGCACCCTCCGCTGTCCTTATCATCGCTGTGTATGGCTGCGCTTCCTATCCCAGTTCCTCAATTAGCTCCTGGCAACCTCGTCCCTGCAGACTGACTGTGGCTCTGACCGTCTGATATCCCCGGAGCCTGTCTAGAAGACCGTGCCGCAGTTGCATCCAGCTATCGACCCTGAAAAACCACCACATCCAGTACCACTCGCGGGCACGGCCGGTCAGGAACAGATGAAAGCCGCACAGGACCTCCTTCCACGGGCATTGGTACCGCCTCTGCAGAAACTCCAGCCGAAACACGAATTTCGACAGAATTAATGGCGACTTCGCTATCGAACTTGACGTTCCACCGCTCGATCTTCAGGTTCGCCGCTTCTCGGACGTTGGCATACGCTTCCTCCGGCTGAAAGTCATCCGCTCGCCGGTCCTCTGCTATTGATGCGGATCAAAAATATATATACTTTATGGGGTCGGATATGTTTCCTTCTGCCTGTTACATACATTTGGATTTTGCACAAATACAATATACTCTTATACCCATTTTTAATGGGTTCAGGGTATAAAAACAGCAAACAAATTCATTTTCAAACTTATATTTTACCGATTTAAATTATTTATCCTTAAATTTTTTTTGCACATAATTATCATTGTAAGTATTCTTCATGGATTCAAGGCACAAACCTAACAAAATTGTCCGTGTGCACAAACAGCAATTCGCAAAAAAAAGAACATTGCCAATATTTGGTCTTTTCTTAAAATTCTTCGACAAGCCGACGATAAAAGACCCTTGCAGGAATACGAACTCGCTTTTTCGACTTACGCAAAATAAGACCCCACAGTAAACAAAAAAATTGGAATATAATATATTAATATTTCATTTAGGCACCCGTAAGCACAGCCACTCGAGGCATTACGGCAGCACAAGTTTTTAATGAGGTGTATTTAGAAAATTTTATATTTTACGATGATTACTATAGGGTTTTGACAAATATTCGCACTTCACCTGCTCATAAGGCAGAGTATTATAATTTTGTCGTGCAATGTGTAACGCATAGAAGGAGACATTTCCGACCCCATAAAGTATATACATTCTTGATCAGCATCAATAGCCGAGTCGATCTAGCCATGTCCGTCTGTCTGTCCGTCCATCCGTATGTATGAACGCAAGGATCTCAGAACCTATAAGAGCTAGAGACTTGAAATTTTAGATGTAGGTGCTCCTAGTTCCCCTGCAGATCGATTATTTCCGATAATCAATAACTTGCTCCGTTCCCAAGCAAGCGATCAAAATCGATATCGATATCATGTTTTTTGGGCAATTTTGGTAAATAATAAGAGCTAGAGTCAACAATCTTGACATATAGCTTCTAAAATAAAAAATATATATGCATTTGATGTTGAAGGAAGAGGGTTCAGGCAAAGACAATATAAACACACAGTGTCTGTGGTTCAGGGTATCCCTTAGTCGGGAGCTCCCGACTAGAAAATCTTACTTGATTAATTTATCTTTATTACTAAAAACGAGCGCGTTGCGCGAACTGCATTTTGGCATTGAAATAAGAGGGTTCAGGGTAGTCGGCAGCTCACGACATGCATGCGTGCGCATGCGCACAGCCACAAAGCCCGCTTATTCCGAGGCAGACATCACTGCGTTTCATTGTTGACAGGAACTTAAGCTCATGCTACCTGTGCATACACTTCTCGAATCATTAACTGCACAGCCAACAGAAGAATTTACTAGATGCTTTTCTGTTAGTAGCTTAATAGCCCTGGATAGCACTACCTGCTGAGTTGTTTTTCTACTTCTGTTTTGTGACCATTACATGTGTGATCCAGAAACACAATTTTTTTTATATGTCTATTACAAACAGCACTCGAGATATGCCCACAATTTGTAACCGATGATGTTTTGTATGTTCCCTAGTTATGGATAACACGTATTCTTGTTCTTCAATAGCAAATAAGCACGTTATTCTTAAGAGTTGTATGCAAGATAGGTTAGCCATGTCGATGACATGGTAGGCAACGAGGCAGATTATATCATTCAGTCAGTCCTGGCCACGCTGCTGCGTTTGATTATTCCATTTTCTAAACTATGATAGAACAAACTGTGACTAGAATTGTGTCGTCCCTAAAAACATACGCAAGCGAGATCTGCTCCGGTCAGAAAGACACCATCTTCAAAGGCATCATCTTTGTTTACCTGAAAGACCGCCGACATTATGCAAAGGTGGAATATCCGATTTGATGGCTCCGCTGATGGCTTAGGTGTCGAAGAGTTCATCTATAAGTTTAAATCCATCATAGACGAGACCTAAGATAGCGATTTCACGCCAATGTGTAAGCACATGCACGTGTTGTTTAACGGCATGAGTCGCAACTGGTATTGGGGATACCATAAGCAAGTAGACCATATCGTTTGATCCGATATTTGTGCTTCGCTTCCGAGCTTATGAGCATTAAACTGATAAGACCCCGAAATATATTATATATTATTAGAATGTGACCTCGATGATCAATAAAGCTGCCGTTAAAATGACTGAAGAGGAGCTTATTGAATTTTTAAAAATGAACTTACTGACAGAAACGCGTCAGAAGTTATACCCTGTTCACTTTCTAGGGCATTTAAGTCGCCCTGTCAAGATGAACGATTATGCATGTACACCCTTGAACAAGACCAACAAGTTCAAGCCGAATGCAAAGCTCACTAGAATTACGATAAGAATGGGCATATCTGGGAAAATTGCTTAGCTATACGTCGTATTTTCTGTCACGGCTGCGGCAAACTTAACGTCTTCAAGCCGTAGTGACAGATTTTTTTTGCAAGCACAGTCGGAAAACCGTCGTGCGGGAGCATCCACCAACAACCGGCTGCCTCCGAAATCACCTGTTAATACACCACCTAAAACACTGCGTCTTCGGATATAAAGAAGGCCTGTGTGTATCGTCTCAGACGTGTTAGTTCGCCTGGCTAAGCACTCCGCAAAGCGAGTCCCACTTTAAGTGTGTCCAGAAGTCAGTTTTGTGTCATCCAGTCTAAACTATGTAGGATACGTTATTAGTAGCGGCGGTATTGCCACTGACCCGTCCACAATTTCGTGCGTTAGCTATTGGCATCCTGCAAAAAATTTAAAAGTTCGAGATTTCCTCGGAGCCGGATAGTACCGCCGGTTTATTCACAACTTCGCTGATCTCACGTGTCTTATCACGGATGTTTTACTACTAACTTAAGTTTGTGTGGACTCCCGAAGCTCAGGAAGCAATGAAGAGGCTCATGAAAACATTTTATTTGCGCAGTTTTAGTTTCTGAAGGCAGCGAAGATCAGCCAATTGATTTCATGACCAAAAAATTGAGATCTGCCTATCGTAAATATAGCGTTACGGAAGTTCTTAGCCGTTATACTCGCAATAGAAAAATTCATATATAACTTCGAACTTCAAGAGTTCGTAGTAATCACTGATCTTTCTAGCTTATTTTGGCTTATTCGGCAGCAGATTGTTCCCGGCCGACTCGCAATGAGGATTGTCCACCTGCAGCAATTTAAACAAGTAAGAGGTTCTAGTCGGGAGCCCCCGACTAGGGGATACCCTGAACCCTCTTCTTCGGACATGGCTAGATCGACTCGGTTATTGATGGCAGGCACTAGGAGCACGTACATCTAAAATTTTAAGTCTCTGGCTAATTTAGGTTCTGAGATCCTTGCGTTCGTATATACGGACGGACGGATAGACGGACAGACGCACAGACAGACGGATATGGCTAGATCGACGCGGCTATTGGTGCTGATCAAGAATATATATACTTTATGGGGTCGGAGATGCCACCTTCTGCTTGTTACATACATTTACATTTTGCACAAATACAATATACCCTTATACCCATTTATAATGGGTTTAGGGTATAAGAAATGTTTCTGTTTTTGAAGTCTATGTTTCTATTGAAGTCGGCCTTTTGCTCGGGCGAAGGAAGGACGAATGGAACGGCCTCACTGACTGATGAAGTGGGCGTGATCTCGCCTATGGCTGCCTCTTCGCTGTTGGAGCCCGGTGTTAGTGGCTCTTATTGCCGGTGGCAGCTTCGTCACACCGTCGTGATGGTGGCGCCGCTGACAAGTGCGCGGAATTCAGGCTCTGTGCGCTAACAAATGGTTAAGGTTACCTTAATAGACTTTCCTTTTGTTGTTTTAACATCGCTCGACTGCGCGTTTTATCACAAGTGTATGTGTATGTGTGGGAGGGATATTATTTGCTCGCGGCGAATTGGTTTGCAATATGTTTTGTTTTTAATAAGTTCGTCTTTTCAAAAAGTCCGTTCTGGATTAAATTAAAACCTTCATTTTATAAAAGCCGGACTGATGACTTGGGGCCGACATTGAAAAACCTCAACTCGCTTTTAACCACGGCACACCCGCCGTTGACTGCTAACAACGTCGAACTTCTGTATCTTCATTTGTTCAGCAACATCATAGGCGCCGAATTTCGGCACACGCGTGCATTTGGTTCTCATCTGCACATCTGCATTATTTTGGGTAAACGGCCCAAATGAAGGCCAAAGGCATGTCCAAGGGTATGGGCTCCACTCTCCCTTTATTTCTTTGGGGGCGAATCGAGCGGCCAATAGCGATCGCCCCTCCTGGCGCCGTGGATCGCAAGCTCGGCGTTGCTACTTCTTCATAATTCGAGCGCCGTTGTGTCCCCCCAATACTTTGCCCCTATGACAAAAGATATAGTCTCGGCCAATAATAAAGAACGCAACCAATTACGGGCAATATCGATTTCGCCGATATGTCAAATGCAACATCACCACGCAGATTACCGTGAACGCGAACCCGACCGTTACAATGAAACTGCGTGCGCATTTCCTATCCGGTTCGCCCTGCCGGCCAAATAAAACGCCCTACATAGGCCACACCCACGACATCTACTCGGTACTGGCGACGCTGACCGAAGAGAACGGCGCTGCGACGAGCAAATCCCGTTTATACTCGTAGATCGTTTGCGTGAAAAACGCCCAGCAAACGTCCCTAGAGATCTTCTTACTCGTAGGCGTTGGTACCTATGGCTCGGACGACGCGGCTCTTTTGAAATTTCCGGGTGAACTTGTGATTGACGATTTTCCAAAGCTGCTGAGTGGAAAGCTGCGCCTCCAGACTTCCTGACCCGGCTCCAGGTGGAGCTGTCGCGCGCGTTGATCATATCGTTGACGACTCCGTTCGTGCTCGGTGTGCAGGTGTCCCTTGACCTGGCTTAGGATTACAGCCAGTCTGTCCTTCGTGTATAGGATGGACATGCCGTAATCCATCAATGACCTCAGCCCCCGGGCCAGCTTGTAACTGGAACTTTTCGAGTACATGTGCTGGTCAAACACCGCAAAATACGGAGTCACCCCTGTAGCGTTGTGTGCCGCATTCCGAATCGCCCCTTCTACCTCTGGTAGGTATGCGTCCCATTCTCTGTGATCCTGGTCCAAGTATGTTCTTATCGCAGACAGCACCGTGCGGTTCACGCGATCAGCGGCGTTACTCAGAGGCACGCCAAATTTAAAGAACACCTCGTGGATTAGGATTATGACGACTTCCGCCGCGCTGGCTTCCTTCATGACTTTGAAAAGTGGTCCACGTCTACGAATATCCACGCATGCCCTCTTTTCGACCGTGGATAGTTCGCTATGCCTATAGTGAGGTTCGCGTTCTTCAAACACTCGTCACTCAATTCCAGGTATTTCAAGCGCGTCGGAAAATACGAATACGTTTGACCGCCTTGATTGCCTTGTCCATGATTCTGCATAATTATTGAGCGGCGTTGCAGAGCCCGAATGGCATGTGGCAAAACTTGTACAGTACAGTAAACCCCGTATACATCCTGCTCTTTTCCTCCTTCTTGATTTCCTTTACCGTCAAACCGTTCAATTTCCTGGCGTCTAAAGAAAACCTGGTCTTCCCAGGCCTCATCACTATTGTCGTCCGGTTGCTCTCCTCTATGATGCCAAACCTTAGCATTTTATCCCCCTCCGCTCACACAACGGATAATGCTTATCCCACGCGGGTTCGGCTCCCTCGATCAGCTTTATACGAAGCTGCAACAGGTCAGTTTTCCAGGGCCATCCTTTTCAAATTCGAGAAATCTGCGTTTCACGCCTTCTAACCGACTCTTCTACTCGTTGTCCACATTTCCGGGTCTGTCACGCGGTCGTCATCGTCTCGGTAAAAAGCCACCTCTGGGTTCGCTATTGTTACCTCAGATGCCGCTGGAGGTGCTTCGGACTTAATGGTCGGACCGAGCAACTCTGGGGCAATCCCGAAGGCCCGCCAGAAGTCGATTCTCAAGTACAGTTCATGTTGCAGGACATGTTAAATACGATCTCTACTTTCTAACTTCCGTATTTCACAGGCAGAACAGCGGTCTAAAATTGGGCGATTGGCACCCTCCGCTGTCCTTATCATCGCTGTGTATGGCTGCGCTTCCTATCCCAGTTCCTCAATTAGCTCCTGGCAACCTCGTCCCTGCAGACTGACTGTGGCTCTGACCGTCTGATATCCCCGGAGCCTGTCTAGAAGACCGTGCCGCAGTTGCATCCAGCTATCGACCCTGAAAAACCACCACATCCAGTACCACTCGCGGGCACGGCCGGTCAGGAACAGATGAAAGCCGCACAGGACCTCCTTCCACGGGCATTGGTACCGCCTCTGCAGAAACTCCAGCCGAAACACGAATTTCGACAGAATTAATGGCGACTTCGCTATCGAACTTGACGTTCCACCGCTCGATCTTCAGGTTCGCCGCTTCTCGGACGTTGGCATACGCTTCCTCCGGCTGAAAGTCATCCGCTCGCCGGTCCTCTGCCTGAGCATCTGCAACGTATACTAAGCTGCTGGATGAGTACGCCGCTCCTCGCGCGCCCTGTCTGTGTGGCTTCAGTGGCACCTGTGGAAATACCTCGAGCTGCACCCCATATCTTGCTCTTTCGGAATGGCGCCTGCTCGCGGTCGCGGCACGACATGTCGGGCAGTCTTCGGGGCAGTGTTATTCTCTTCGGAGTGGGTTCCTGGTGGCCTAAGCAAATCCATCATGCCCTTCATCGTCTGCATGAAGCCTGTCCGCTTCTCCTCGCGGAAGCTTTCGCTGATTCCAGAGGGCAGAGTATGCCGATAGGTTTGGTGGGCTTGAGCTATCGCCGCATTCGCTGCTGATGTGAGTCCTTCGCCATCTTTGGGAACTCCTAGCACAAGCCAACTTATCTATGCACAATCTGGACAATGGAAAACATTAAAGCATTCGTCATATGCTCAGTTCGTTAGTTTGACTGACGAACGGCATTCAAGGGACGCTATCTTGAAGTGTACATGGCTTCTGTCGCAATTCTGGGAACCCTTAGGGTATGCTCCGTGACAGGTGCGGCGCTGGATCGAATCTAATGAAAAGAAAGCCAGGGGGATATCCAAGGGCCCCTATGACAAAAGATATCGGCCGATAATGAAGAACGCAACCAATTACGGGCAATATCAATGTCGTCGATATGTCAAATGCAACAGCTTTTTAATCTGAAACGTAACAAGAATGTAGACTGGTAGGCTCTGAGAGTACTTGTAGACAGTGTAAATTCTCAGTTGGCGGCCCTTAACTGTTTCGGCAGTGAGCAAGACATTTTTGACGCGGTGGTTTTTCACTTGATATGATTTTGTTATCGCAATTTGATATAAATAGAGGTATGAACTTAACTAATAGAGAAGTAATCTGTAGCTAGCAGCAACATTAGCAAGTTGTGTTACATTTGTGCTAGCGCCCATGGGTTGAAAGCATGCCCAAAGCGTAAAGAATTGACACCCTTGCAACGGTTTCAGGAAGTAAAAAGACGTGCGCTATGCCTAGTATATTTCAGAAAGCGGCATGTAACGAGGAGTTGTAAAAGCTAAGGCTGTGCCATACGCAACAAAGCTTATCATGAATTGCTTTATCAAAATGTCTCGGATAGCGTAGGTGACGGGGTGCATAATGGCCAATCACAACAAGGGAACCGTTCTTTACATATCGCACTATTCACGAAGTCATCTGTAATAGCCTCTGTCCACTGGCTTAAGAAATGTTACCTTTTCATATTTCACATATTGGGGTTCCACCAGTTGGTGGTAACAAGTGAGTGGCGAAAGTACCGCTATTTAAAATAAAAAGCCGATCGAGTTTCCTTAACTTACATAAGCGCCGTAAAGTTTTTCTTGCAAAAGTAAAAAATTGCGCTCTCGAACTAAGGGCTCCATTTTAGGTACTCTTTACGACATTTAGCCATGTTTAAATTCTAAAAACTGTGGATTATTCCATTTTTAAATTTATTATTTAAAGTTGCCGCTTTCCTTCGTTAATATATCAGCTGTTAATATCTACGATAATTTACCAATTCTCACAACATTGATAGAAATCTCGATTAATCATCGCAAGAAAAATACGAGATGTTCGGGGCGAACTTACACATTTTTCAAAAATTTGCCTCTTTTAAAAAATGTGTGAAATGTGTTTTTTTTGCGACCACCGTGGTTATGATAAAAGGTAACGATGGAATTTATCATAATTGTAGATGTGTATTAGACTTTGGCAGTAAAATTAACTTTCTTACTTCTAGATTAGTTTCGAGTTCTGATCTTCTGATGCAGGTAGAAGTATTAAATTGTTACCAGAACTGAATGTTATTGGAACATAAATTTGGACGTTAATATTGTTTGGTCTTATAATAATGCATATTCTTACGTCACACGGTATAGCGAAATGTGCATCGACTTTATGAAAATTGTGAGGAATTATATATTTGTCTGCTTGTAAATCGATTGGGTGGAGGCCTTTGGCTTTTATGATTCCTTGACATATACCTTGAATGTCTATAGTGTTATTGAACTGATTTTCGTTGAAGACATCAGAATCTTCTTTAAAATATGTGAGATATTTGCACCTGTATCTATTCAAATTACCAGTTTTTTCCTGATTCTACATTATAAAAAGAGACAAAAATATTGAGATTGTAGTTTATCGAATGATGCCATATCAAAATTTATTGATAGTTGCACATAAGAAACTGGGCAAACTAATACTGTCCTTTATTACCAAAACTACTCTCATCATGCTGGAAACCACGGCAGAGGATATTGTAGAGGCCGACCATACCACAGAGGCGACAACAATAATGACAATAGAGGACAATGTCAAAATAGAGGCAACTCGAACCGAGGCCACAACAATAACAACAGAAACAATGTTGGGGTAGCCCGAAAATATTCTAAAGTCCCCCTTTAGATACACATAACTAATAAAAGTTCATTCGATAAACTACAATCTCAATATTTTTGTCTCTTTTTATAATGTAGAATCAGGAAAAAACTGGTATTTCTATACCCTGAACCCATTAAAAATGGGTACAAGGGTATATTGTATTTGTGCAAATTCCAAATGTATGTAACAGGCAGAAGGAAGCTTCTCTGACTCCATACAGTGTATATATTCTTGATCAGCATCAATAGCCGATTCGATCTAGCCATGTCCGTCTGTCTGTCCGTCCGTCCGTCCGTCCGTCCGTCCGTCCGTATGTATGAGCCAAAAGATCTCAGAACCTATAAGAGCTAGAGACTTGAAATAATTCGATAATCGATAACTTAATCCGTTTCCAAGCAATCGATAAAAATCGATATCGATATCCTATTTTTTGGGCAATTTTGGTAAATAATAAGAGCTAGAGTCACCAAACATGATATGTTGCTTCTAGAATATTATAGATATTTCAAGTAGCTTTCATTTCATACCTATCGCCACTTCCCCGCTACCACCACTCAGCTATAAATCAAGTTAATAACCCAACTTTAATTGCCAACCAATTTAAACCACAATTTAAATGCAATTGACTTTTTCAGAATACACAAATATTCTATGGTACAATAAGATATACTGTAGGAAATTTCATAAAGATCGGTTAAGGAAAACCAAAGTTATATGCAACTGAGCAATTGAATGGGGCAGTAGCTTTAAGAATTTGTGTATACATGTACACACACACATTCATGCGCGCTGCTTCGCATTCTAACAGCATGGTAATTGCGACTTTCTTCTGTAATGCTATGTTAGTTCCTTTTTATACCCTGAACCCAATCAAAGTGGGTATAAGGGTATATTGTATTTGTGCGAAATCGAAATGTATGTAACAGGCAGAAGGAAGCATCTCCGACCCCATAAAGTGTATATATTCTTGATCAGCATCAATAGCCGAGTCAATCTAGCCATAACCATTTGTCTGTCCGTCCGTCCGTCCGTCCGTATGTATGAACGCAAGGATCTCAGAACCTATAAGAGCTAGAGACTTAAAATTATAGATTTAGATGCTCCTAGTTCCCGCGCAGATCGAGTTTGCTTCCGATAATCGATATCTTCCTCCGTTTCCAAGCAATCGATAAAAATCGATATCGATATCCTGTTTTTTGGGCAATTTTGGTACATAATAAGAGCTAGAGTCACCAAACTTGACATATAGCTTCTAAAATAGAATATATATATATGCATTTGATGTTGGAAGAAGAGAATTCAGGGTATACCCTAGTCGGGAGCTTCCGACTAGAACCTCTTACTTGTTTTATCATAAGTACTTAATTATTGGTGTGGCTGATGAGTAGAGGCATAGCAAGTAATGCGGTCAGTTGCGAGTTCGAACCCTGCCAAGGGAACTATTTTTTTTTTAATTTTTTTGGTGTTGGAATAAGAGGGTTCAGGGTATTTCGTAGTCGGGAGGTCCCGACTAGAACCTCTTACTTGTTAATAGATACAGGTGCAAATATCTCACTTATTTTAAAGAAGATTCTGAAGTCTTCAACGACAATCAGTTCAATAACACTATAGACATTCAAGGTATATGTCAAGGAATCATAAAAGCCAAAGGCCACGCCCCAATCGATTTACAAACAGACAAATATATAATTCCTCACAATTTTTATAAAGTCGATGCACATTTCGCTATACCGTGTGACGCAATAATATGCATTATTATAAGACCAAACAATATTAACGTCCAAATTTATGTTCCAATAACATTCAGTTCTGGTAACAATTTAATACTTCTACCTGCATCAGAAGATCAGAAATCGAAACTAATCTAGAAGTAAGAAAGTTAATTTTACAGCCAAAGTCTAATACACATCTACAATTATGATAAATTCCATCGTTACCTTTTATCATAACCACGGTGGTCGCTAGGAGACTTATAGCCTCTGTCCACTGAACATATTTCTCACACATTTCAGAAAATGTCGCACCCTGTGCGTTTCCCCATATGAAAACACATTTCATACATCTTTTAAAAGAGGCAAATTTTTAAGAGAAATGGTAAATTATAGTAGATATCAACAGCTGATATATTAACGAAGGAAAGCGGCAACTTTAAATAATAAATTTAAAAATGGAATAATCCACAGTTTTAAGAATTTAAACATGGCTAAATGTCGTAAAGAGTACCTAAAATGGAGCCCTTAGTTCGACAGCGCAATTTTTGACTTTTGCAAGAAAAACTTTACGGCGCTTATGTAAGTTAAGGAAACTCGATCGGCTTTTTATTTTAAAAAGCGGTACTTTCGCCACTCACATGTTTCCACCAACCGGTGGAGCCCCAATATGTGAAATATGTAAATGTAACATTTCTTAAACCAGTGGACAGAGGCTATTACAGATGACTTCGTGAATAGTGCGATATGTAAAGAACGGTTCCCTTGTTGTGATGGGCCATTATGCACCCCGTCACCTACGCTATCCGAGACATTTTGATAAAGCAATTCATGATAAGCTTTGTTGCGTATAGCACAGCCTTAGCTTTCACAACTCCTCGTTACATGCCGCTTTCTGAAATATACTAGGCATAGCGCACGTCTTTTTACTTCCTGAAACCGTTGCAAGGGTGTCAATTCTTTAACTGCAAATGAGGTGTGGTGTCTACCACTTCTACTACGTTTACTACATTGTCAGTGTTATCATCTGCTTAGATTGTTTTCCAGCCATCTTTTTTGTTTCTTTAGTTGTACATACATATATATCTCTTCTTTATTCCCTGAACGCATTAAAAATGGGATAAAAGTATATTGCATTTGTGAAAAATCCAAATCTATGTAACAGGCAGTAGGAAGCATCTCCGACCCCATAAAGTATATATATTATTGATCAGCATCAATAGCCGAGTCGATCTAGCCATGTCCGTCTGTCTGTCCATCTCTCCGTCCGTCCAGCAAGGAGAAAATTTCATAAAGATCATACATTTGTCAAAAATGCGATATTTTCTGAAATGTGTGAGAAATATGTTCAGTGGACAGAGGCTATAAGTCTCCTAGCAACCACCGTGGTTATGATAAAAGGTAACGATGGAATTTATCATAATTGTAGATGTGTATTAGACTTTGGCAGTAAAATTAACTTTCTTGCTTCTAGATTAGTTTCGATTTCTGATCTTCTGATGCAGGTAGAAGTATTAAATTGTTACCAGAACTGAATGTTATTGGAACATAAATTTGGACGTTAATATTGTTTGGTCTTATAATAATGCATATTCTTACGTCACACGGTATAGCGAAATGTGCATCGACTTAATGAAAATTGTGAGGAATTATATATTTGTCTGCTTGTAAATCGATTGGGTGGAGGCCTTTGGCTTTTATGATTCCTTGACATATACCTTGAATGTCTATAGTGTTATTGAACTGATTTTCGTTGAAGACATCAGAATCTTCTTTAAAATATGTGAGATATTTGCACCTGTATCTATTCAAATTACCAGTTTTTTCCTGATTCTACATTATAAAAAGAGACAAAAATATTGAGATTGTAGTTTATCGAATGAACTTTTATTAGTTAGGTGTATCTAAAGGGGGTTTTTGGACTTTAGAATAGTTTCGGGCTACCCCAACATTGTTTCTGTTGTTATTGTTGTGGCCTCGGTTCGAGTTGGTTCTAGAGTTTCCTCTATTTTGACATTGTCCTCTATTGTTATTATTGTTGTCGCCTCTGTGGTATGGTCGGCCTCTATAATAACCTCTGCCGTGGTTTCCACCATGATGAGAGTAGTTTTGGTAATAAAGGACAGTATTAGTTTGTCCAGTTTCTTATGTGCAACTATCAATAAATTTTGATATGGCATCATTCAAAAACAAAACATTGCCTGCCTGCATGATAAGTTTTACCTTATCTACAGCGCAGATGCTGATCAAGCTATTGATGCTGATCAAGAATATATATACTTTATGGGGTCGGATATGCTTCCATCTGCCTGTGACATAGATTTGGATTTTTCACAAATGCAATATACCCATTTTTAATGGTTTCAGGGTATAAAGAAGAGACATATATGTATGTATAACTAAAGAAACAAAAAAGATGCCTGGAAAACAATCTTAGCAGATGATAGCACTTAGCACTGCCAATGTAGTAAACGTAGTAGAAGGGGTAGACACCACACCTCATTTGCAGTTAACAAAGATACTGTTAACTATACTCATTGTAATAGCCTTTATCTTCTGCATAAAAAATCACTGAGGAAGCGATACATGAGTCGAGCCAACGACTTAGAAAAGGTCTAAGCCGCTGCTTATTTACAAATTCAAATATGCCAGATATAGACGCACTCATTGCGCTTACGTATAGAGATGAGCCAGATTTTCGTACTCGCGCACTAAACGTGCTGCGACTACATAAATGGAATGGACGCAAATCGTTACCATTCTAAGGGAACAACGTGAGGAGCTTAATAAATTTTTCAAGTGCCTTAACAAAAGCGCACCTGTCTCAAACGAGACAATGCTAAAACACGTTAAAATTCTTGTAGGTTCCTAGAATATCTGCTAAGCTAAAAGATTTGCATTTAACACAGACAATGTATTAAGCACGTTAAGAGAAAACATTAGACGAATTTCGAAACGGCATAATATAACAAAATTCCTTCTAAATTCTCTTAACACTTCAGCGCCATTCAACGAGAAACAACTTTCATTGTCAGCTGAACTAAACCATCAGATTCTGAAAAACATTCCCAATCAATTGACAACATAACGGCCCAAACAAGTATAAGTTTTCTTAAACAGCCTCATCGCTCTTATAAGAGTTTGATGAAAGAAAAGGAGAAAACATACACAGCTTCAAAGATGCTTTGAGTCTTATAGATTCACTAAGAGAAGATCATGAAGCAACAGCTGTCTGTCTCATAAAACTTGATTAGCAATGAAAAAACAATCGCCGAAATAATATCAAAATTATTAAGAACGGTAAAAGGACAATCAGTTGAAGTACTATCAGCTAAACTCCTAAACCTTCAGCAAAAGAGCAAAAGTGCTAACATTTATACACGAGAAGTTGGACAACTGGCAAAAGTTCTGGAAGGTGCTTATATTAATGATGGTAAAATTTAGATTTAGCCACCAAATTTAGCTCAGCCCAAGCCGAAAAAGTTATGACAAAGAACTGCGCTGTAGATAAGGTAAAATTTATCATTCAGGCAGGCAATGTTTTGATATGGCATCAGTCATGTTGTGCCATAACATGAATGATGCCATATCAAAATTTATTGATAGTTGCACATAAGAAACTGGGCAAACTAATACTGTCCTTTATTACCAAAACTACTCTCTTCATGCTGGAAACCACGGCAGAGGATATTGTAGAGGCCGACCATACCACAGAGGCGACAACAATAATGACAATAGAGGACAATGTCAAAATAGAGGCAACTCGAACCGAGGCCACAACAATAACAACAGAAACAATGTTGGGGTAGCCCGAAAATATTCTAAAGTCCCCCTTTAGATACACATAACTAATAAAAGTTCATTCGATGAACTACAATCTCAATATTTTTGTCTCTTTTTATAATGTAGAATCAGGAAAAAACTGGTATTTCTATACCCTGAACCCATTAAAAATGGGTACAAGGGTATATTGTATTTGTGCAAATTCCAAATGTATGTAACAGGCAGAAGGAAGCTTCTCTGACTCCATACAGTGTATATATTCTTGATCAGCATCAATAGCCGATTCGATCTAGCCATGTCCGTCTGTCTGTCCGTCCGTCCGTCCGTCCGTCCGTCCGTCCGTCCGTCCGTCCGTATGTATGAGCCAAAGGATCTCAGAACCTATAAGAGCTAGAGACTTGAAATAATTCGATAAACGATAACTTAATCCGTTTCCAAGCAATCGATAAAAATCGATATCGATATCCTATTTTTTGGGCAATTTTGGTAAATAATAAGAGCTAGAGTCACCAAACATGATATGTTGCTTCTAGAATATTATAGATATTTCAAGTGGCTTTCATTTCATACTTATCGCCACTTCCCCGCTACCACCACTCAGCTATAAATCAAGTTAATAACCCAACTTTAATTGCCAAACAATTTAAACCACAATTTAAATGCAATTGACTTTTTCAGAATACACAAATATTCTATGGTACAATAAGATATACTGTAGGAAATTTCATAAAGATCGGTTAAGGAAAACCAAAGTTATATGCAACTGAGCAATTGAATGGGGCAGTAGCTTTAAGAATTTGTGTATACATGTACACACACACATTCATGCGCGCTGCTTCGCATTCTAACAGCATGGTAATTGCGACTTTCTTCTGTAATGCTATGTTAGTTCCTTTTTATACCCTGAACCCAATCAAAGTGGGTATAAGGGTATATTGTATTTGTGCGAAATCGAAATGTATGTAACAGGCAGAAGGAAGCATCTCCGACCCCATAAAGTGTATATATTCTTGATCAGCATCAATAGCCGAGTCAATCTAGTCATAACCGTTTGTCTGTCCGTCCGTCCGTCCGTCCGTATGTATGAACGCAAGGATCACAAAAGCTATAAACGCTAGAGACTTGAAATTTTAGATGTAGGTGATCCTAGTGCCCGCGCAGATCGAGTTTGTTTCCGATAATCGATAACTTACACCGTTTCCAAGCAATTGATAAAAATCGATATCGATATCCTGTTTTTTAGGCAATTTTTGTAAATAATATGAGCTAGAGTCACCAAACTTGACATATAGCTTCTAAAATAGAATATATATATATGCATTTGATGTTGGAAGAAGAGGGTTCAGGGTATACCCTAGTCGGGAGCTTCCGACTAGAACCTCTTACTTGTTTTATCATAAGTACTTAATTATTGGTGTGGCTGATGAGTAGAGGCATAGCAAGTAATGCGGTCAGTTGCGAGTTCGAACCCTGCCAAGGGAACTATTTTTTTTTTAATTTTTTTGGTGTTGGAATAAGAGGGTTCAGGGTATTTCGTAGTCGGGAGGTCCCGACTAGAACCTCTTACTTGTTAATAGATACAGGTGCAAATATCTCACTTATTTTAAAGAAGATTCTGAAGTCTTCAACGAAAATCAGTTCAATAACACTATAGACATTCAAGGTATATGTCAAGGAATCATAAAAGCCAAAGGCCTCCACCCAATCGATTTACAAGCAGACAAATATATAATTCCTCACAATTTTCATTAAGTCGATGCACATTTCGCTATACCGTGTGACGTAAGAATATGCATTGTTATAAGACCAAACAATATTAACGTCCAAATTTATGTTCCAATAACATTCAGTTCTGGTAACAATTTAATACTTCTACCTGCATCAGAAGATCAGAAATCGAAACTAATCTAGAAGTAAGAAAGTTAATTTTACAGCCAAAGTCTAATACACATCTACAATTATGATAAATTCCATCGTTACCTTTTATCATAACCACGGTGGTCGCTAGGAGACTTATAGCCTCTGTCCACTGAACATATTTCTCACACATTTCAGAAAATGTCGCACCCTGTGCGTTTCCCCATATGAAAACACATTTCATACATCTTTTAAAAGAGGCAAATTTTTAAGAGAAATGGTAAATTATAGTAGATATTAACAGCTGATATATTAACGAAGGAAAGCGGCAACTTTAAATAATAAATTTAAAAATGGAAAAATCCACAGTTTTAAGAATTTAAACATGGCTAAATGTCGTAAAGAGTACCTAAAATGGAGCCCTTAGTTCGACAGCGCAATTTTTGACTTTTGCAAGAAAAACTTTACGGCGCTTATGTAAGTTAAGGAAACTCGATCGACTTTTTATTTTAAAAAGCGGTACTTTCGCCACTCACATGTTTCCACCAACCGGTGGAGCCCCAATATGTGAAATATGTAAATGTAACATTTCTTAAACCAGTGGACAGAGGCTATTACAGATGACTTCGTGAATAGTGCGATATGTAAAGAACGGTTCCCTTGTTGTGATGGGCCATTATGCACCCCGTCACCTACGCTATCCGAGACATTTTGATAAAGCAATTCATGATAAGCTTTGTTGCGTATAGCACAGCCTTAGCTTTCACAACTCCTCGTTACATGCCGCTTTCTGAAATATACTAGGCATAGCGCACGTCTTTTTACTTCCTGAAACCGTTGCAAGGGTGTCAATTCTTTAACTGCAAATGAGGTGTGGTGTCTACCACTTCTACTACGTTTACTACATTGTCAGTGTTATCATCTGCTTAGATTGTTTTCCAGCCATCTTTTTTGTTTCTTTAGTTATACATACATATATGTCTCTTCTTTATTCCCTGAACGCATTAAAAATGGGATAAAAGTATATTGCATTTGTGAAAAATCCAAATCTATGTAACAGGCAGTAGGAAGCATCTCCGACCCCATAAAGTATATATATTCTTGATCAGCATCAATAGCCGAGTCGATCTAGCCATGTCCGTCTGTCTGTCCGTCTCTCCGTCCGTCCAGCAAGGAGAAAATTTCATAAAGATCATACATTTGTCAAAAATGCGATATTTTCTGAAATGTGTGAGAAATATGTTTAGTGGACAGAGGCTATAAGTCTCCTAGCAACCACCGTGGTTATGATAAAAGGTAACCATGGAATTTATCATAATTGTAGATGTGTATTAGACTTTGGCAGTAAAATTAACTTTCTTACTTCTAGATTAGTTTCGATTTCTGATCTTCTGATGCAGGTAGAAGTATTAAATTGTTACCAGAACTGAATGTTATTGGAACATAAATTTGGACGTTAATATTGTTTGGTCTTATAATAATGCATATTCTTACGTCACACGGTATAGCGAAATGTGCATCGACTTAATGAAAATTGTGAGGAATTATATATTTGTCTGCTTGTAAATCGATTGGGTGGAGGCCTTTGGCTTTTATGATTCCTTGACATATACCTTGAATGTCTATAGTGTTATTGAACTGATTTTCGTTGAAGACATCAGAATCTTCTTTAAAATATGTGAGATATTTGCACCTGTATCTATTCAAATTACCAGTTTTTTCCTGATTTTACATTATAAAAAGAGACAAAAATATTGAGATTGTAGTTTATCGAATGAACTTTTATTAGTTAGGTGTATCTAAAGGGGGTTTTTGGACTTTAGAATAGTTTCGGGCTACCCCAACATTGTTTCTGTTGTTATTGTTGTGGCCTCGGTTCGAGTTGGTTCTAGAGTTTCCTCTATTTTGACATTGTCCTCTATTGTTATTATTGTTGTCGCCTCTGTGGTATGGTCGGCCTCTATAATAACCCCTGCCGTGGTTTCCACCATGATGAGAGTAGTTTTGGTAATAAAGGACAGTATTAGTTTGTCCAGTTTCTTATGTGCAACTATCAATAAATTTTGATATGGCATCATTCAAAAACAAAACATTGCCTGCCTGCATGATAAGTTTTACCTTATCTACAGCGCAGATGCTGATCAAGCTATTGATGCTGATCAAGAATATATATACTTTATGGGGTCGGATATGCTTCCATCTGCCTGTGACATAGATTTGGATTTTTCACAAATGCAATATACCCATTTTTAATGGTTTCAGGGTATAAAGAAGAGACATATATGTATGTATAACTAAAGAAACAAAAAAGATGCCTGGAAAACAATCTTAGCAGATGATAGCACTTAGCACTGCCAATGTAGTAAACGTAGTAGAAGGGGTAGACACCACACCTCATTTGCAGTTAACAAAGATACTGTTAACTATACTCATTGTAATAGCCTTTATCTTCTGCATAAAAAATCACTGAGGAAGCGATACATGAGTCGAGCCAACGACTTAGAAAAGGTCTAAGCCGCTGCTTATTTACAAATTCGAATATGCCAGATATAGACGCACTCATTGCGCTTACGTATAGAGATGAGCCAGATTTTCGTACTCGCGCACTAAACGTGCTGCGACTACATAACCATCAGATTCTGAAAAACATTCCCAATCAATTGACAACATAACGGCCCAAACAAGTATAAGTTTTCTTAAACAGCCTCATCGCTCTTATAAGAGTTTGATGAAAGAAAAGGAGAAAACATACACAGCTTCAAACATGCTTTGAGTCTTATAGATTCACTAAGAGAAGATCATGAAGCAACAGCTGTCTGTCTCATAAAACTTGATTAGCAATGAAAAAACAATCGCCGAAATAATATCAAAATTATTAAGAACGGTAAAAGGACAATCAGTTGAAGTACTATCAGCTAAACTCCTAAACCTTCAGCAAAAGAGCAAAAGTGTTAACATTTATACACGAGAAGTTGGACAACTGGCAAAAGTTCTGGAAGGTGCTTATATTAATGATGGTAAAATTTAGATTTAGCCACCAAATTTAGCTCAGCCCAAGCCGAAAAAGATATGACAAAGAACTGCGCTGTAGATAAGGTAAAATTTATCATTCAGGCAGGCAATGTTTTGATATGGCATCAGTCATGTTATGCCATAACATGAATGATGCCATATCAAAATTTATTGATAGTTGCACATAAGAAACTGGGCAAACTAATACTGTCCTTTATTACCAAAACTACTCTCATCATGCTGGAAACCACGGCAGAGGATATTGTAGAGGCCGACCATACCACAGAGGCGACAACAATAATGACAATAGAGGACAATGTCAAAATAGAGGCAACTCGAACCGAGGCCACAACAATAACAACAGAAACAATGTTGGGGTAGCCCGAAAATATTCTAAAGTCCCCCTTTAGATACACATAACTAATAAAAGTTCATTCGATAAACTACAATCTCAATATTTTTGTCTCTTTTTATAATGTAGAATCAGGAAAAAACTGGTATTTCTATACCCTGAACCCATTAAAAATGGGTACAAGGGTATATTGTATTTGTGCAAATTCCAAATGTATGTAACAGGCAGAAGGAAGCTTCTCTGACTCCATACAGTGTATATATTCTTGATCAGCATCAATAGCCGATTCGATCTAGCCATGTCCGTCTGTCTGTCCGTCCGTCCGTCCGTCCGTCCGTCCGTCCGTATGTATGAGCCAAAGGATCTCAGAACCTATAAGAGCTAGAGACTTGAAATAATTCGATAATCGATAACTTAATCCGTTTCCAAGCAATCGATAAAAATCGATATCGATATCCTATTTTTTGGGCAATTTTGGTAAATAATAAGAGCTAGAGTCACCAAACATGATATGTTGCTTCTAGAATATTATAGATATTTCAAGTAGCTTTCATTTCATACTTATCGCCACTTCCCCGCTACCACCACTCAGCTATAAATCAAGTTAATAACCCAACTTTAATTGCCAACCAATTTAAACCAAAATTTAAATGCAATTGACTTTTTCAGAATACACAAATATTCTATGGTACAATAAGATATACTGTAGGAAATTTCATAAAGATCGGTTAAGGAAAACCAAAGTTATATGCAACTGAGCAATTGAATGGGGCAGTAGCTTTAAGAATTTGTGTATACATGTACACACACACATTCATGCGCGCTGCTTCGCATTCTAACAGCATGGTAATTGCGACTTTCTTCTGTAATGCTATGTTAGTTCCTTTTTATACCCTGAACCCAATCAAAGTGGGTATAAGGGTATATTGTATTTGTGCGAAATCGAAATGTATGTAACAGGCAGAAGGAAGCATCTCCGACCCCATAAAGTGTATATATTATTGATCAGCATCAATAGCCGAGTCAATCTAGTCATAACCGTTTGTCTGTCCGTCCGTCCGTCCGTCCGTCCGTCCGTATGTATGAACGCAAGGATCTCAGAACCTATAAGAGCTAGAGACTTAAAATTATAGATTTAGATGCTCCTAGTTCCCGCGCAGATCGAGTTTGCTTCCGATAATCGATATCTTCCTCCGTTTCCAAGCAATCGATAAAAATCGATATCGATATCCTGTTTTTTGGGCAATTTTGGTACATAATAAGAGCTAGAGTCACCAAACTTGACATATAGCTTCTAAAATAGAATATATATATATGCATTTGATGTTGGAAGAAGAGGGTTCAGGGTATACCCTAGTCGGGAGCTTCCGACTAGAACCTCTTACTTGTTTTATCATAAGTACTTAATTATTGGTGTGGCTGATGAGTAGAGGCATAGCAAGTAATGCGGTCAGTTGCGAGTTCGAACCCTGCCAAGGGAACTATTTTTTTTTTAATTTTTTTGGTGTTGGAATAAGAGGGTTCAGGGTATTTCGTAGTCGGGAGGTCCCGACTAGAACCTCTTACTTGTTAATAGATACAGGTGCAAATATCTCACTTATTTTAAAGAAGATTCTGAAGTCTTCAACGACAATCAGTTCAATAACACTATAGACATTCAAGGTATATGTCAAGGAATCATAAAAGCCAAAGGCCTCGCCCCAATCGATTTACAAGCAGACAAATATATAATTCCTCACAATTTTTATAAAGTCGATGCACATTTCGCTATACCGTGTGACGCAAGAATATGCATTATTATAAGACCAAACAATATTAACGTCCAAATTTATGTTCCAATAACATTCAGTTCTGGTAACAATTTAATACTTCTATCTACATCAGAAGATCAGAAATCGAAACTAATCTAGAAGTAAGAAAGTTAATTTTACAGCCAAAGTCTAATACACATCTACAATTATGATAAATTCCATCGTTACCTTTTATCATAACCACGGTGGTCGCTAGGAGACTTATAGCCTCTGTCCACTGAACATATTTCTCACACATTTCAGAAAATGTCGCACCCTGTGCGTTTCCCCATATGAAAACACATTTCATACATCTTTTAAAAGAGGCAAATTTTTAAGAGAAATGGTAAATTATAGTAGATATTAACAGCTGATATATTAACGAAGGAAAGCGGCAACTTTAAATAATAAATTTAAAAATGGAATAATCCACAGTTTTAAGAATTTAAACATGGCTAAATGTCGTAAAGAGTACCTAAAATGGAGCCCTTAGTTCGACAGCGCAATTTTTGACTTTTGCAAGAAAAACTTTACGGCGCTTATGTAAGTTAAGGAAACTCGATCGGCTTTTTATTTTAAAAAGCGGTACTTTCGCCACTCACATGTTTCCACCAACCGGTGGAGCCCCAATATGTGAAATATGTAAATGTAACATTTCTTAAACCAGTGGACAGAGGCTATTACAGATGACTTCGTGAATAGTGCGATATGTAAAGAACGGTTCCCTTGTTGTGATGGGCCATTATGCACCCCGTCACCTACGCTATCCGAGACATTTTGATAAAGCAATTTATGTTAAGCTTTGTTGCGTATAGCACAGCCTTAGCTTTCACAACTCCTCGTTACATGCCGCTTTCTGAAATATACTAGGCATAGCGCACGTCTTTTTACTTCCTGAAACCGTTGCAAGGGTGTCAATTCTTTAACTGCAAATGAGGTGTGGTGTCTACCACTTCTACTACGTTTACTACATTGTCAGTGTTATCATCTGCTTAGATTGTTTTCCAGCCATCTTTTTTGTTTCTTTAGTTATACATACATATATGTCTCTTCTTTATTCCCTGAACGCATTAAAAATGGGATAAGAGTATATTGCATTTGTGAAAAATCCAAATCTATGTAACAGGCAGTAGGAAGCATCTCCGACCCCATAAAGTATATATATTCTTGATCAGCATCAATAGCCGAGTCGATCTAGCCATGTCCGTCTGTCTGTCCGTCTCTCCGTCCGTCCAGCAAGGAGAAAATTTCATAAAGATCGGTTTAAAAAAATAAACAAAGTTATATGCAACTGCGCAATTGAATAGATCAGCATCTTTAATAATTTCTGTATACATTTACAAACACACATTCATAAGCGTCTGCTTCGCATTTTGACAGCATGGTTCTTGCGACTTATTTCTGTAATGCTATTTAAGTTCCTTTTTTATCATCAGTGCTTAATTCAATGTCGGATTTTAAAATATTATACCTTTTTGAATGCGTGGTGGGGATCCGCCACCATCAAATGGCATTCATGCAAATTAAACATTGTTTTGTTAAAAATAATGTTGTAGACAAAAAGCCGATTCATTCGTAAATTCAAACTTTTTGATGATTTTTTGGAATATTTCCGACAAAAATGTCCGATTTTCGAATTTAATACCATTTTTGACTCATAAGGATCAGTTGTATCGATTGGCATCAAAAAAAAAAGGATTATATATTATGATCATACCCTGAACCCATTAAAAATGGGTATAAGGGTATATTGTATTTGTGCAAAATCCAAATCTATGTAACAGGCAGAAGGAAACATCTCCGACCTCATAAAGTATATATATTCTTGATCAGCATCAATAGCCGAGTCGATCTAGCGATGTCCGTCTGTCTGTCCGTCCGCCCGTCCGTCCGTCCGTATGTATGAACGCAAGGATCTCAGAATATATAAGAGCTATAGACTTAAAATTTTAGATGTAGGTGCTCCAAGTGCCTGTGCAGTTCGAGTTTGTTTCCGATAATCGATAACTTACTCCGTTTTCCAAGTAATCGATAAAAATCGATATCGATATCCTGTTTTTTTGGGCAATTTTGGTAAATAATAAGACCTAGAGTCCTTAAACTTGACATATAGCTTCTAAAATAGAATATATATATGCATTTGATGTTGGAAGAAGAGGGTTCAGGGTATCCCCTAGTTGGGAGCTCCTGACTAGAACCTCTTACTTGTTTTTATGTTGCACGAGGTCGTGTTATCGTCAGAATGGGCGTGTCGGCGCATACGGAATGTCTGTGTGATTGCATGTGAAATGTCACAATAGTTATTGGAAGTGCCGAGTGTGGTGTGATGGGATACGAAGGGAGAAGTAAGAAGGTTGTAGGTAATTTCTTCCTTTGTTGTGCTCCCCCATTGCTGTTGGAAGGAATTGGTGAATTACTTTAATATATTTTGTTTGTGGATTTTGTATTCCCAATTAGTATGTCAAGGAATATTTAACAGGGTGTTCACAATTTAAAACCTGGGAGAATGATTACGGTGCCATAATACATCATCCAAAATAATAATATAAAAACACAGCACAAAAAAAAACATTTGCTGCAAACTCTCCGCTGGAGGAATACGTATGTACGTAAGTCTGTACCATGTGTTTTGATATATTTCTTATAAGCACACTCAAACTGACAAGCGTGTATCTTCTGAGCGTTTTATAACCTTCCGATTTACATAACGCTTCAGCTCAAATCAATAATTTATGGCTCGTGTCAGTGGTGAATGCTTATCACATGTTATTTTAACTTCATGCAGATTAACTAAGAGATGACACACAAGAAACATAACGAAAAATAAAACGATTTTTAACAGATTCAAATATATGTATTTAAATATGTATGTATCAAAAATATGTATACTGGTAGTAACTGACCAGCTGGTTGAGCTGCGCTCAGATTTGCACATGCATTTCGAGTTAAGCCCACTGTTGTCTAACTTTATACAATAAAAATAAATTAAGAAAATTAAAATAATCTTTCTTTTTATATCTATTGCCAACTCCCCGTAACTACCACATAGCTATAAATCAAGTTAATAACCCAATTTATATTGTTCTACAATTTAAACTACAAGTTTACTGCAATCAACTTTTTGAGAATACACAAATATTCTTTGGAACAATAATATATTCTATAGAAAATATTACTTAGGTCAGTTAAGAAACATGTGTTTGCAGCTAGCGCAGTTCGAAGAATTTCTGTATTGATATACACACACACATTCATGCGCGTCTGCTTCGAATTTTATTAATAGCTCTCCAATTGCGATTATATTGCTTTCCGTGCTGCTATTTTAATTTTTTTTTTCTCAACAGGACTTAATTATGGGTGTGTCTGTTGAGTAGAGGCGGTGGTTCGAGCCCTACCGTAGAAACTATTTTTTTTTTTGGCTGGTGTGGCTGTTGCATGTTCGAACCTTGCCAAAGGATTTTTTCTTTTTTTTAAATTAATATTTATTACTACATAAACAAACATTATTACTATATAAACAAGCGCGTTGCGCAATCTGCATTTAGTGACGGAATCAGAGAGTTTAGGGTATCCCGGGAACTCCCGACTAAAATCTCTTACTTCTGTTTTTAATTTTTAATATAAGAACATTTTTAAATTTATAAATGTTGTGTGTATATGCGTATTTTTATATATATATAAGTATGCGAGACTTTGCTGCACACAACAACAAACATAAAGCCGATAAGTAATAGGTTCTAGTCGGGAGCTCCCGACTAGGGGATATCCTGAACGCTCTTCTTCCAACATCAAATGCATATATATTATATTTTTGGTGACTCTAATCTGATATCGATTTTATCGATTGGTTGGAAACGAAGTAAGTTATCGATTATCGGAAATAAACTCGATCTGCGCAGGCACTATGAGGACCTACATCTTAAACTTTAAGTCTCTTACGACGGACGCACGGACGAATGGACAGACGGACGGACAGACAGACGGGCATGGCTAGATCGACTCGGCTATTACACTTTATGGGTTCGGAGATGCTTCCTTCTGCCTGTTAAATACATTTGGATTTTGCCCAAATACAATATACCCTTATACCCATTTTATTTTATTCTTTTTACTTTTAATCTCTTCTAAATAAAAAAATGGCTAGGAACCAAGCGCTAGCTGAAGTTTATTTACGCGACCCACATTTTACGGAGAGTTCAGCAATTTGTAACTGCAACTCCAATAAGTCTATACGAATTTATGTATCAAAATATGGATACATTCAATCTCGATCACGTAAAAAGGAATAGTATTAGGCAGAACGTTAAAATTTGTAGCATTCAAAAAAACACACCCAGTTTAAGGACTTACCGACATTATTGTGTGTTTGCACAGATAAATTAAAAATGTCGATAATGGAATGGACGCATATCGGTACCATTCTTAGGGAACAGATGCTTAAATGTTGTAGTTATGAGTCCTCAAGCAAGTGATGAGCTCATGCCCTCTGTTACAGGCACGAATGTTGCCCCACCAACGGCGCTTGGCGTTTCAATCACCGGCGATTAGGAATCTTGGCTCAAAAAGTTTGAACGAGCTGGTTGTACAATTTGGGACAACAATTTTCATGACATTTCTGTTGCTTATATTTGGAAAAGGCCAACCTCAAAAGAGTTCATCGGAGAGCCGGAGATGTTGCCTGTTAAGTTGGTTACGTGGCAGACTGCGTACCCGAGTGTGGTCACTTGTTTTGAGATCCAATCTATTGGTGTATAGATATGAAGTCACTTAATGATGATTCTGCATCTGGTTTCGTTTTTATCGTTTTGGGTGCAAGCATTTAGGTCAAGGCTGGCAAAGAGTTTTTATAGTGCGCTTTGTATCTCTGCTGATTGGCATTGGAAGTAAATGTCCTTACCTGTGGTCGCGTTGGTTATAAAGGATTCATTTCCGACTGTATCAATTGCTTTCTGTATGAGTTTGTTTGCGTCATCAATGTTGCGGACAGAAATATGGTAGAGGTTTTTGCTTTTCCGTGCGATTGTTTCTTTGGTGTTTAGGTCGCTTTAACTTTTATCGCTTATAATGGAGTTCAAATTTTCAGCATCCGTAAAGTTGATCGTGAACTCATGCCGGCTTGTTTCCTCTTTTGGCGGGGGGTTCATGCCAAGGGCAGGGCAGGGCTTCTGATCAGTGGTGAAGCGAGTGGGTGGTTTGTTTGCTTATAGATGCTAAGTAGCTTGTTCTCTGATGTCATTTGGCACTTTTTGCGCTGGATTGGTAGTTGGTGTCCAAATTTGGGTGTTTGCTATTATTGTGGGTTTATTTGGTGGCGAGCTGGTGGGTGTATCTTTCAGGGCCTTGTTTTTTAAAGGCATAGGTTTCCACTTTATTGGTTTGCTCATGGTGACGTGAGCTGTGATTTCGGTGAAATGGTGAAATGAATAAGAATGAGTAAAAGTGTAATTGGTAAGTTGTGGCTTTGGGAGGTTGGTGTGGGATTTGGTGGATAGGGTTATGGTTAGGCTTAGTTTCCTGCCTATAGTCGAGGAATGAATTTATCCTTGGTGGTTACAGGAGGTAATGGGAGGGTGGTTTGTCGATATATATATATATAATTTATGCGTCACTTTATTTGGGTACGGACTGAGAGGTATGTCTTGATAAACATATTTCGATTTTTGGGTGGACGGGTGTTTTGAATTGGATAACCTATAGTTGCTTGATGTGGGTTTGCAAAAATAGAAACAAGCTATGTATTTTTTTATTTTTTTTATTTATTGTTTTATATGGTGAGAAATGGGCGTGATTAATAGTAGCATATATCTGTATTTTGTTCTGTATTTATTATATTTATGTTTCCTGACCTGAAATAGGCAGTTTATTTGGCTGGGCAGGTATTTTTTCTTTATCTCTTATTTTCGATAGAAGATAAAAATTTCACTGTAAGAGAGATGTATAAATTTGGAGTATTGTGCGGCGTCAGCAAATTAGGTTCGCCATAAGCCAGCTTTATTAATATCAAAATTATATGAGAAATTTGTTTAAAGGCGTTTATGACAAAATGATTTCGTTGTGATTTGTATGGCTTTGATGGATTAATTAAGGAGAATTTTTATACCCTGTATCCATTAAAAATCCAAATGTATGTAACAGGCAGAAGGAAGCATCTCCGAACCCATAAAGTGTGTATATTCTTGATCAGCATCAATAGGCGAGTCGATCTAGCCATGTCCGTCTGTCTGTCCGTCCGTCCCTCCGTCCGTCCGTATGTATGAACGCAAGGATCTCAGAACATATAGGAGCTATATACTTTTTAGATGTAGGTGCTCCTAGTGCCTGCACATATGGAGTTTTTTTCGATAAACGATAACCTGTTTTTGGGCAATTTTGGTAAATAATAAGAATAATAAGTAATTGGTGAATTACTTTAATATATTTTGTTTGTGGATTTTGTATTCCCAATTAGTATGTCGAGGAACATTAAACAGGGTATTCACAATTTGAAACCTGGAAGAATGATTTTGGTGCCATGATACAGCATCCAAAACAATTTAAAAACACAGCACAAAAAAAAACATTTGCTGCAAACTCTCCGCTGGAAGAATACATATGTTCGTAAGTCTGTACCATTTGTATTGATTTATTTCTTATTTTGGCACTGATAAGCTCAGTCAAACTGACAAGCGCGTATCTTCTGAGCGTTTTATAACCTTCCGATTTACATAACGCTTCAGCTCAAATCAATAATTAATAGCCCGTGTCAAAGGTGAATGCTTATCACATGTTATGTTATCTACATGCCACTTAACTAAGAGATGACACACGAGAAACATAACGAACAAGTAAGAGGTTCTAGTCGGGAGCTCCCAACTAGGGGATACCCTGAACCCTCTTATTCCAATACCAAATAAATTAATAAAAAAAAGGTCCCTTGGCATGGCCCGAATTTGCAACTGACCCCATTACTTACTGTCGACTCTACTCAACAGCCACATCAGCAAAAAAAAATAATAATAATTTTTTCCCCGGTAGGGCTCGAACTCGCGACACCCCGCAACACTTGCTATGTCTCTACTCAGCAGCAACACCAACAATTAAGTACTTGTGACAAAAAAAAGGAACTAAAATAACATTACAAAAATAAGATGCAATTACCATGCTATTAGAATGCGAAGCTGACGCGCATGAATGTGTGTGTGTACATGTATACAGAAATTCTTAAAGCTGCTGCCCCATTCAAAGCGGAGTTGCATATAACTTTGGTTTTTCTTAACCGATCTTTATGAAATTTTCTACAGTATTTCTTATTGTACCATAGAATATTTGTGTATTCTGAAAAAGTCAATTGCATTTAAATTGTGGTTTAAATTGGTTGGCAATAAAAGTTGGGTTATTAACTTGATTTATAGCTGAGTGGTGGTAGCGGGGAGGTGGCGAAATGTATGAAATGAAAGATACTTGAAATATCTATAATATTCTAGAAGCAACATATCATGTTTGGTGGCACTAGCTCTTATTATTTACCCAATTTGCTAAGAAAAAAACAGGATGTCGATATCGATTGCTTGGAAACGGAGTAAGTTATCGATTATCGGAAACAAACTCGAGCTGAGCGGGAACTAGGAGCACCATCATTTCAAGTCTCTAGCTCTTATAGGTTCTGAGATTCTTGCGTTCATACATACGGACGGACGGACAGACGGACGGACATGGCTAGATCGACTCGGCTATTGATGCTGATCAAGAATATATATACTTTATGGGATCGGAGATGCTTCCTTCTGCCTGTTATATACATTTGGACTTCGCCAAATACAATGTACCCTTATACCCAGAGCCGCAGAGCCGCTTGAATTCATAGACTTAGGCTCATATTACGCAACGCGGACTACTTTAGCTGGCCGTTTAGCTGACGCTACTCAGCAGCCACACCAATAATTAAGAACTAATGATAAAAAAAGGAACTTAAATAGCAATACAGAAAAAAGTCGCAATTTCCACGCTGTTAGTATGCGATAGAATGCGAAGCAGACGCGCATAAATATGTGTGTGTACATGTGTGTACATGTTGACGTTTTCTACAGTATACCATAGAATATTTGTGTATTCTGAAAAACTCAATTGCATTTAAATTGTGGCTTAAATTGGTTGGCAATAAAAGTTGGGTTATTAACTAGATTTATAGCTCTAGGGTGGTAGCGGGGAGGTGGCGATAGGAACAAAATGAAAGATTCTTGACATATATATAATAAAGTTTTACTCGTTAAGTTACTATAAAAAAATATATTCCAATTTATTACTTTCACTAGCGGCTACTTTTGTTGAATACATTCAGATTTGCTTCCCGAATATAAACTAATTTATCTAACTGTTGCGGTCGCTTAGCAAACTTCGCTTTGACAGAGCTTGAGTCAAAATTGAGTGAAGTTTGAGCTGCGTAAGCAATTATGCGTGGGATAGTGCTCTGATGGGAACATTGACATTGGCGTGATATTTAGGGTGAATTGTTTATGTCTACCATAGGGGGACATGAAAGTCAGTGGGCTTAACGTGAGCACCTGCCACGATGGCTTAATCTCACGGTTCCTAGTATAGGAATAATTCAACCGTCAATCACCGCCCCCTTGGAACATCAATTCCGCAGGAACCAATTAAAGACACGAGTGTTTGGTTGTGACTTCTACCTTGGTTTGGCACGAGGACTACCTAAGCCTCTTCCGTTATCTGGATCACGAAACTCGGTTGTATGACGCAACTCCACGTCGAGCGATGCTCTACCCGCATTTGGTTAAACCACAACCACCACAATACTCCCCGAAGGGCCGCACCAACTAACCAGGACGGAATAAGTTCCGTGGGCTTCTGGTTACCCGTGGTACCAGATTAAAAGCCTCTGGTCAGGCCTCGTACCAGAAGGGTACTTCCAATTTACACTCCAAAACAGTTAAGGGTTGGTAGCCCCAACACAACAGAATGTTCAACAAAAATTACCATTCAGACCCACCCCCACGTTCGTACCCCCACACTCCTACATCTACCATCCATCATCATTCATACAATTCCTTCCTGCAATTGCAAACGTCGCCTGGAAAATGCAGCTCTAGCAAACTCACTCATTCTTCTAACCCTATCACAAGTGGAGAGTGATTGACTTACGTCAAACCCGCCACAAACCTCACTTATACCCATCCCCCTCAGATCTCGAAGATCTGCCTACCTTGTGCACTCACAGAGAACATGCTCCCATGTCTCAGCAGCAGAACCACAACGGCATTATGGACTGTCATAAAGGTTCCTCGAATGCAGGAATGCATTGAGGGAGCCGTGACCAGTCAACAGGAATCCAAGACTCAGGCCGAACCCAAAGTCTGGTCGGCTGCCGCCAAATGTAACCTCCCGTATAAACCGATGAGTGACTCGCCCATTCACGCTAGTGTCCCATCTGACTTGCCAGTCAGACAAAACACACTCTTTCACCAATCTCTTGCATTCACTAAACCCTAAACTCTCCACATCCCTACCCGCTACCCAATCATTCTGCAGCAATGGCAGCCGCCTCTTGATCCTGTACATCAAGGCTCGACGCCTGATCTCCAAGTCAAGAGGGGCTACTCCCAACACCTGCATTGCCTCCGTAGAGACAGTGCGGCACACAGGCAAACAATCTAACAGAAGCACTTTCTGGCAAGCCAGCACTTTCTTTCTGCCGACCACAGTCGTGACCGCCTTGCACCATACAGACGATCCATATGCTGCACATGCAACAAACAGACCCTCATAGATGGTGCGGACAGCACTTCTGCTTAGGCCCCAGTCAGACCTCAAAATACGACGCACTTGCCCCACCAAACCAAGTAGCCGGGCCTTGAGACCAGCGATATGAGGAGACCTCAGACGCATACCTCACATTCACTCCATTCAGTCTGACAATGGGTGGCCGACTAGTTGCCAATCTGCCCTTGAGCAGCATTGACACTGTCTTGTCCATTGCAAGACTGACCCCAACACTTTCACCCCACTCATACACAGTGCGCAAGCACACACCCGCATTCGTCTCGATCTCAAGACGCGACCGACCCTCAATCAAGATGAGCAGATCGTCCGCATATGCACAACATTTACACATCTGGTCAAGCTGCACCAGCAAGGGGTCCATCATGAGGTTCCAAATGAATGGGGCACAGAGAGATCCCTGCGGACAGCCACGAATCACGAACCACAAACATTTACGCTCACACATTCACACCGTCCTACAGCCCACGCACGTCTGCCAGAGAAATAGCTCTTCCAGAGAGCCTAAAACCAAATTGCCTGTCAGACATTTGGTCACTCATTCTCTCCTGAAGCCTTTCTACCATAATCCTTTCCAGAACTTTTCCAAGAACCGGAAGAAGACTGATGCCCCGAAAAGATCTAGGATTGCTCCTGATCCTGTTAGGCGACTTCAGGAGCACTATCACTCTCGCACACTTCCATTCACTGGGGAAATAACCCTCATTCAGACACTTCGCATACATCGCTTTCATATACTCTGGAATTGACTTCCAGACACTTTTACACATTTCTCCAGTAAATTCATCCATACCAGGGGACTTCCTCGACTTTAACCTCTAGAAAGCAGGGGACTTCCTCGACTTTAACCTCTAGAAAGCCACCTCCAGCTCACTATCCAGAAGCGGATCAACAGGCCTAACCACACTAGGTGGTGAGTCCTGATGATCCGCTCTGGGGAAGAATTCATTCAACAAGACATTTATGCAATCCCTCCATGCCGTTAACTGAACGTTACTAACACGGAGGTTACTTACATCCGTTTCCCTGCCTCTACCTCGAACTATTTTATAAGCACGACCCCAGGGGTCATTCTTATTGCGCTCCAGGAAAGAGCGCCATTCATCTTCTTTCACCTTTACAAGCATTTGCTTGTACTCATTCATACACCGACTATATTCAATCCTGAGTTGGGCTGCACCATCCGCATTGGTAGCTCTGGCCCTTTGGAATCTCTTCCGCAGAGACATGCTTAAGGTTGACCTTACGGTGCCTCTCAAACATGCGATCATTCGCACCAGCTATCCACCCATTCACACATACGACCTCCTCATCCACATTCAAATCATTAAATGCATTAAGCGGAACTTGCGTTGCCGCCTCCTGCACAATGAGCCCATGAAGGGACCAATTCACACTACAAGTGCTACAGCTATTACCCCCAACACTTTCGTTCCTCGTAATAGTGTGTGTGACAACAATCTCAATCGGATTGTGGTCACTAACACCAAGCCCACCTAGTACACACAAATGAAAAGCATACATACTCATTGCTACCGCATTCACTAGAGTAACATCAATGTCACTCTGACCCACCGGACCCGCAAACGTATACCACTCACTGGGTTCGTTAACGACCCGAACATCCTGGGACACGGCCCACTCGGCTAGCATCTCACCCCGTGTGTGGTTCGAATACCCAGACGAATGTCTGGATACCTTACTGAACCACATGGGGGATGATGCATTCGCATCAAGACCAAGGATGACTGGTACGCTACTAACCAGTAGTAGCACCTCATCCAAGTAAGCAATGCATGGTTCGAAGGGATCCCCGAACTTACAATATATGCTCACTACAAAAATCCTGCCAAAACTGCCGCTTAGGCTCACACACACCCCCCAGTCAGTTGAACTCACCAAAGTGCATTCAATACTGACATCATTCACAATGACAGCGGAGTTAGCCCTGCTGTCAGGGAATACTCGCATACATGCGGGCAATCCCCTTACCCAACCTCCTTTGACAATTCAGCTGAAGAAATCTGCTAGACATTTTAATGTCTAGCATTCGCCCGCGCAACAATCGCCCCGTATATGGGACAGGCTAGAGACATCATCAGATGTCCTGACGGCTTCCCCTTAAAGGAGCAATTGCGGCAATTCAGTGCATTGCTGCACTGAGCCACGCGGTGCCCCATCTGGCCGCAGCGACGGCACACGTCCTCTTTGGCTCTGCACTCCGCCACCTTATGGTCGAAGCCAAGGTAGCGGTAGCATCCCGGTACCAGGTCAAAACTTCTCCTCTAAACGAAAACCATATTATGTAGCAGCGTCCGATTTCTAAAAGGGACTACATGGCCACCACAGCACCCTCCAGGATTAACTGCTACATTACCTCCCGCTGCCCATGGCTTACTTGTCACCTTTCTTAAAGGCTTCAAGTGACATTTTGTCCTTTAAGTTCATCTCGTAAAGGTCACCCATGAACTCGTCAGGGGTGATCTGCGAGTGAACGCCCTGAACCACAACTTTCGGCCCTAATTTATCATTCACACACACTTCCAATCCCACCTCGTTGAACTTTGTGTCCCCCACAATTTTCTCACGCTCGGCGACCGATGGAGTCCGAATTAACGCACCTCCATCCCTTAGAGGTTTCACCTCATGTATCCGCACACCAAGAGAGGGACCTACCTCCTTCACCACCTGCTCAACCACTTCCTAGCGGTTTTGCGCACAACCAAGGACCAGGTCTCGACTGGCCGAGGCATCTCCGGGGTAGACGGCACTGCCGACCTGGGACCCCCTCTGGCGGCGTTAACCGACGAAGCCCGCGCTTGGCCGGCTGGAACATGCAAATCATGCGAAACGCCTGCACCCCCGCAAACGGCCTCCAAGGCCCCTGAAGCCGCTCATTCTGCGCCACAAGCCCGAATAAGAGCTGCTCATACTGACCTGTATAATCAACTAACTTGCAAATGAGCGACCCCGTGGCTCTCTCCTTGAGTGCAAGCTGCAATAAAGCTCCCGTTAGCCCCTTCATCTGCTGTTCCTTTCCGCTGCCTCAAAGCCACCGCACTTGAAGACGGCCCCTCCACGGCAGGTTCAGACACATTCAAAGCGCTCACGGCATGAGGAACGGCAAAAACCCGCTCCTCCACACTTGCACCCGCTGCTCCGGGCGAGCCATCTGCGGCCCCCACGGGAACAGCGCTCCCCTCACGCGCACCAACTGAGCTGACAGCGCTTTCCGAAGTTGGCTTCCTCAGGCGCTGCTTGCTCCTCTGCCTTACCTCGCTGTTCGATGACGACTCCGACAAGGTCACCTCATCTTCCGACGTCATCCTACAATTTTCGAAAGTCCCCTTCTCAGCGGGCTTCTTCTTATCTATTTAATATATAAATAGCACACACACACAAACGTAGAAGCTGGCGGTTTCACACACACACGAACGCCTGTTGCTCACGCAGCAACCACGTAAACAAAGCAATAAAACTTTATTGCTGATAAGCGCACAAAATGTAAACAAGAAACCGTTGCTTAAAAGTACCGTTATCTTTAAATTGCTTGCGAAGCGAGCGATGAAATAAACACGTCTGTTCCCAACGACTGTCTGAAACGAACTGACCAAAGGAAGACAGTTTGATCTTGACCAATGTCGATGTTATCACCAGGCTCTTTGTTTACAATATTAGAAATGCTTATACTTGTGCTTATGTGCTTATGTGCTAAGTTATGTTAAAGGGTGGGTGCGACCAAAGACAATATAAACACTAAGTTGAGTAACGCCATACAACAAAATGCTACTATGCAGCTTGGTTTTTTAAAAATTGAGCACGAAAACGAAATCAATAGCATTGCGCTCTCACAGCCGAGAGAACGAAAAAGCTAAAAATAGAATTTGCTCTCAGCTTCGGCTCTAAAAGGGCCGTGCAAGCAATTATGTTTGTATGCGTGTGAATATACATTCATAACAGCATATTTGAATGTGTTGTTATCCACTGCTCTGGCAAAGTCTCTGGCTGGCAAAGAAACATCTTTCTTAGTTTTTTAGCGCAGATCACGACCCATTTTGTGTACTCCGTACAAAAAAATTTGTATTTTTAAGTCGATGCAAATATTTATGTAATTTTTTATATTTGAAATCATTAATTAAATTATTATTTTTTTAAAGATACTTTTAAATATTATTATTTTTTTTATTTTATTATTTTTGTTGTTCGAATTATAAAGAACAAAGTACGCAGGGAACACCGCGAGGGGACCATTATAATTATAATGGGGTTATAACTAAATATGACCCTCGGGTATTTTCTGCGGAGCCAACCTCAGTACACAAAATGCATTCATATATCAACACAAATTTGTGTTGGGATATGATCTGCGCTAGAAAACTAACAAAATTAATTATTTTCCCACCTAAAGCCAGACTAGTGAATTACAACACGTACATACATACTTTAAAGATCTCATGCATGTATAATTCACGCATACAACGAAAGGTGCACGCATGCTATTGGCTGAGACAAAAACTTTTCTCGAGCTGAGAAAGAAAAGTGAAATCAATCTATGTGTGCTATTTTCTTAACATAGTTATTGCGCAAGAAGCGCCTTGTGTAAAAATTATATAAGTTCTTAAACTTTCCTGTAAAATTAATCGTTAATATCTAGGGTAATATATCATTTAAATAAAGCATGCATTTCATGGATAAAGCACAAGCACAGTGCGTCGATCGTAAGTTCTAAACTTTTACGCCTAATGTACTTCGAAAACGAAGCGACGCAAAGTAGCATCGACCAGCTTTGCTGAAGGCAGGCTGGCGACTAACTTCGTAGCTCGTGTCAGCATCAGCAAGCCACGACTTCGGCATTCGTTCGTCTGGTCTTTGGAGAACGAACAACCAGTCGGCAGGCATGCCGTACGAAGCCTCAAGGGCCAGATGAAAGGCCAGGCCAGAAATTTTGCGTCGCATTCAAATGTATGGACGTTACTCATCTTAGTGTTTATATTATCTTTGGTGCGACTATGGATATGTCACTCCCCCACCCATTAGAAAACTGCCTGTCATCAGGTGTTTATGTTTGGGTATAGTGTAACATTTTCTTCTTGTACAATTGGTGTATCTCCTATTATTGTAGGTGTTTCTTCTCCTTGGGTTTATTATATTTTATAATTAATTTCTTAGGTATGCTTTTGAACTTATATGCTAAATACCGCGTTAAACTTATTAATATGATTATAAATATGGTTATTGTAATTATCTGGAATGCATTGTTAAATTTGGTGTGTTCATTTATAATTTGTTTCGTTTGTACAAACGAAAGTGGTTCTAATTTTATAACATCATTGCTTACGTAAATGCTTTGAGTATAATCTAACATATTGCTTGAGATTGAAATTTCATTAATTTGCAGTGAACAATTAAAGATTTTTATTATATCGTTTCCTTCTATTGTTATTTCGTTATTTATACAATTATGATTTAATACAGTTTTTGGTAAATTCCACGTTAAAATTATATTTGGTTCTACGTAGTTGATTTGAAAATTTTGCAAAGTTTTAGTATAACTACATTCTGATTTTATTTGGTTTAAAATTCCTGTCAAACATTCATTATTAATTAATTTTGTTGTTTCTTTGCTATGAACTTTTTTGTCTTGGGTAATATATTTTCCACGAGCTATTTCTGTCAAAATGTTATTATTATCATTCGGGTATGGAATTATATCGAATACCGGGCTTTTTATTATTTCTCGAGCATTTATATTATCAGCATTTCGTTTGTATCTGTTTTAAACCAAGTAGAAGTTTTTGTATTCATCAATTTCTCAGAATTAACATGTAACAAATAGTTATGTTTTAGTAATTTCGGGTTAAATATGCATAGTCTTGTGAGCTGCATTCCAATCTCAATGTCTTCTACATATTCTGTAAAGTGTTGTAAGCTAAATATAAGGATATCTATTTTCTTTCCCTTTTGTTTCTCTTGATCTAGTTCGTTCATGATTTCTATTTTTTTGTTCATAGCTTCTATTTTGCGACTTAATTCGTTAACCTGAACGCTGTTTTCTGCTAAGTTGCTTATTTTTTGTTAAATTTCTGGTTTGTCTTCTTGATCTAATGTTCGAAATAAGTATTTATATACTGTTCGTACTATGTTAACTAAACCTCTTTTGCTGCGCTTGGCTATTTTTAAGCCGTTTATTTCTCTGTTTAATTTTTGAATTTGGCTTTGTAATGTGTTTTTTTCCTGCCTCTGTTTGTTTCCTCAAAATGTTTGTCGTCGATTTGTCTTAGTTCTCCTGTTTTCTTGAACGGGATTGTCGTCTTTAATTTAACTTACGGTAAATGTTTGTATCCAGTGTCAATTTCAAAATTTGTTCGTTTTTTGTTGAGGTTATTAACTAGTTTTTATTATTAGCTTAAGTGTCATACTCTGGTGTACCTGCGTATATGAATATGTCCGCTGGTATTCTGTTAGTCGTTTTGTGCTTTGTTTTATGATTGTACGTGTAGAGTATAGTCTCAAATTTTGTAAGTTTATTTCCAACGTCTGAGTCGCTGTTAATGATTCTAAATTTTTCGTTAACTGCCTTATGAAATCGTTCTGTGTCGGCTATACCATTTTTAATAATTGTAGAGCTGTGCACATAAAAGCTGAGTCTTTGAATGCTTTTATTTCGATGGGTTTACCCATTTGGTTGAACACTTGTATTATAGCTCGTTTGGTTTCTAACCAGTCTCTCCTATTTATTTCTATTAATGGTTTGAAAAATTGGAAAATCTGCTTCGTTGTGGTAGTATAGCATACTTTTCTTTGTGCATAAGTATTCTTTTATTAATTCTTTGGCATGCGCGTTAGTCATGTCCTTGTATGTAATTTTTAAAGTTATTTCGTAACTTTTTTTTCGTTCTCGGTTCCTTTTTCAAATTCTATTTGTCGATTATAATAATTAAGAGGTCTTTCTGTGATTTGTAAATGGTTACTGTTGTCTTCTTGAGCACTATGTATGGTTGCTTGTGCTAATTGTATCTTCGCCTAAGAAGTTTTCGTTTAATTGAATTCTGGACAGAGCATCTGCCACATAATTTTCCTTTCCTGGGACGTATTTAATTTGGAAATCAAACTCAATTAGCTTGATTTTCCATCGTTGTAATTTCATGTTAGGTTCTTTCATATTATTTAAGCAGACGAGTGGTCTGTGATCATTAAGAATTTGAAATTGTCGACCAAAGAGATAAGACCTAAATTATTTAGTGGCCCAAGCGATTGCTAATAATTTTTTTTCAATCGTTGAATAATTTATCTCATGCTCGTTGAGAGTTCTACTTGCATAGCAAATAGGCTTATGCTCCTGCGAAAGGACGGCCCCTATAGCCATATTACTCACGTCTGTGGTTAATGAAAACGGTTTTTCGAAGTTAGGTTATATTAAAATTGGGTCGGATGTTATGAGAACTTTTAGCTTTTCAAACGCTAATTCGTAGTCTTTGTTATTTGTATTGATTTTTGGTCCCTTTTGTAATTTAAGTGTTAATGGTTTTACTATATTAGCGAAATTTGGTATGAATTTCCTATAGAAACCAAATAATCCTAGAAATATTGTATGTATTTCTACCCTCAGTTGTGATGATGTGACCGAGAAATTCAGTTTCTTTTGTCATAAGCTCGCATTTATCCAACTGTAGTTTTAAGTTTGCTTCTATAAGCGTCTTAAATACTTTTTGTAGCGACAAAATGTGTTCCTCCAATGAAGTGGAAAAAATAATAATGTCGTCTAAGTAGACCAGACAATGAACCAGGATCCATTTGGATTTGGTGGAAGCCTTTGGCTAGATCAATGGTTGTGAAATATTGACATTTTCCAAGTTTGTCTATTTCATCGATGATCGGGATAGGGTACTTATCATTAATAGTTAATTCATTGAGATTGCGGTAAACTATGACTAACCGGAACTTCTGCTTTCCAGATGCATCGTTTTTCTTTGGAACGATTATTACCGGTGAGCAGTAAGGGGATTTGGATTTACGTATGATATTTTGTTTTATCATATCGCTTATTTGTTTATTTACTTCCTCATCGTATATTTGGGGATAGTTGTATGGAAGCTTGTAAATGGGGTCCTCATTTTTTGTTAGAATTTTGTGTTTAATTGTAGTAGTGAAAGTCTAATTGTCACCTTCATGGTACTGGATATCACGAAATTCATGTAAAACTTTTTTAATTTTTTCTTTCTCTTCTGAGTTTAGCTGCTCTAGGCTAAACTCATTGTTTTCTATTAATTCGTTATTAATAGCGAAGTTAAATGGTCTGTCCTCTGTTGAGGGTGGATCAAGGCACTGTTGTGCGGTCATGTCCTCTTCGATCTCTTCGTCATTATATCTAAAACAAAAGTTAAATTCTCCTAAGGTTACGGATCCTTGTGCATAGTCTATTTTTGCTTGACATGCTTCAAGGTATTCTCTCCCAATCAGAATATCATAATGCTCTGAGAAGTCTTGAATATAGAATTTTTGTTTACTCGGACAAATTTTGCTCCTAATCGTATGGTTTGTTTTAATTTAATAACACCATTTATGGTGTGAACCTTTAATGTTATGTTGTAAAATGGAAAATTTAAGCGGTTTGTTTTCATTAGATTTATGTTTGACCTGTGTCAATGACACACTTTAGAACTTCGTCATTCATAATCAATTTTATGAATAGATTTCTTCTGTTTGTTCCAAGGCTTGCTGATGAAAATTTTCGGATATATCCATTTTCATCTGCCCACCGTTGATATCTCTTTGACGTTTAGTCGGAGGGTTTGGGTCAAGCGTGAATGGGACTGATCTTGATAGTTTAAAGGATTTTATGATCTAGTGATGAGCTCATGCCCTCTGTTACAGGCACGAATGTTGCCCACCAGCGGCGCTTGGCGTTCCAATCACCGGCGATTAGAAATCTTGGTTCAAAAAGTTCAAATACTGTTCGAAAGACTCCTGATGTTAGTGCCCTATGTGGTGGGCTGCCCTCTTGGCGAAGCTGCTATTTGGTTGCATTTGGTTACTTGCGCAGTTTGTGCATTTGCCGTATATCTCTCTTGGAGGGTTTGGGTCCAGCACGTTTAAACCTTTGTAATTTACAGTATTCGAATGAGTGGTCAAAGCGTTGGCATCTTCGGCATTGGTAGATTCTCTTGGAACGGGCTGGTTGTACAATTTGGGACAACAATTTTCAGGACATTTCTGTTGCTTATATTTGGAAAAGGCCAACCTCAAAAGAGTTCATCGGAGAGCAGGAGATGTTGCCTGTTAAGTTGGTTACGTGGCAGACTGCGTACCCGAGTGTGGTCACTTGTTTTGAGATCCAATCGATAGGTGTATAGAAATGAAGTCCCTTAATGATGATTCTGCATCTGGTTTCATTTTTATCGTTTTGGGTGCAAGCATTTAGGTCAAGGCTGGCAAAGAGTTTTTATAGTGCACTTTGTATCTCTGCTGATTGGCATTGGAAGTAAATGTCCTTACCTGTGGTCGCGTTGGTTATAAAGGATCCATTTCCGACTGTATAAATTGCTTTCTATATGAGTTTGATTGCATCATCAATGTTGGGGACTGAAATATGGTAGGGGTTTTTGCATGTCCGTGCGATTGTTTCTTTGGTGTTAAGGTCGCTTTAACTTTCATCGCTTATAATTGATATTTCGGCGTCTTCATCTTCAGTTGAGTTCAAATTTTCAGCATCCGTAAAGTTGTTCATGCCAAGGGCAGGGCAGGGCTTCTGATCAGTGGTGAAGCGAGTGGGGGGTTTGTTTGCTTATAGATGCTAAGTAGCTTGTTCTCTGATGTCATTTGGCACTTTTTGCGCTGGATTGGTAGTTGGTGTCCAAATTTGGGTGTTTGCTATTATTGTGGGTTTATTTGGTGGCGAGCTGGTGGGTGTATCTTTCAGGGCCTTGTTTTTTGAAGGCATTGGTTTCCACTTTATTGGTGTGCTCATGGTGACGTAAGCTGTGATTTCGGTGAAATGGTGAAATGAATGAGAATTAGTAAAAGTGTAATTGGTAAGTTGTGGTTTTGGGAGGCTGGTGTGGGATTTGGTGGATAGGGTTATGGTTAGGCTTAGTTTCCTGCCTATAGTCGGGGAATGAATTTATCCTTGATGGTTACAGGGGGTAATGAGAAGGTGGTTTGTCGATATTTAGGATATATAATTTATGCGTCACTTTATTTGGGTACGGTGTGAAAGGTATGTCTTGATAAACATATTTCGATTTTTGGGCGGACGGGTGTTTTGGATTGGATAACCTAGGTGAGAAATGGGCGTGATTAATAGTAGTATATATCTGTAGTTTGTTCTGTATTTATTATATTTATGTTTCCTGACCTGAAATAGGCAGTTTATTTGGCTGGGTAGATATTTTATCTCTATCTCTTATTTTCGATAGAAGATGAAAATTTCACTGTAAGAGAGATGTATAAATTTGGAGTCAGTACCACTTCAACCTCCGAAGAGATAAGACGTGTTACAGCAAAACCTAAAACCGCGACAAACAGCAAACCAAAACCAACACAAAGTTCAACAAATTTCAAACACTAAGTGCAAACGAAAAACACAACAACAAAAACAGCATCAACAGTTATCGCGGGCATCTGCCCAACAACAACAAACATGCACGAACCACCGGATATAAGAACACACGGACTAAAATCCAGTTGAAACATGCAAGAAAACTAAAGACGGCTCGCTCTTAATCAAAACAAAAAAACAAATTACATGCCATCAAACTACTAAGCCTACAACTAATGACAAATATTGAAATCACTGCCACCGAACACAAAACTCTAAATTTCACAAAGGGAGTCATTTACTCCAACGAATTGCGCGGCACAAACTCTGATGAAAACAACACTATGCTAATAGCTATGCTATGCTAATGCTATGCACCAAACTCAAACCCCTTACTAAAACAACACACCAAACCATCTCAGCTGCACAGCACGCTCACAGCAGACTCAATGCAGACTCTTATACAACATCATCAACCAAAACACCACCAGCACCATCACCAACATCTGCACAGCAACCTAACTCGATCGAACCAGAACCAGAAGACATGGATACCGACATCACCCACCACACCAAAGCAACAAACAAGCCATACACATCACACCTCACAGAAGGCCTAAAAATCAAACTATATGCTAAAGAACCAAACCAAACACTAAAACCAAATCCAAACTTAATTTAATTTAACACTTAACCATAACTTAAGCCTAAATCAAACCAAACCCATAACACTCATAACCTAAACTCAATTTAATTTAACCTAAACCTAAACCTAACCCATAACACCCAAATGTCAAAAATGTCACTCATAATACTTCAATGGAACATCAAGGGTTACACAAACAGCTACAGTAAACTCTCAACTATAAAAAAAAAATACTCACAACAAGTCATTTGCCTCCGAGAAACCCATTATTTCAACACAAATACCCCCATCCCCGTCCCAATAAATTACCAAATCTGTACAAATACAGCCTCCTACCGATTCGGTGGAGTAGCCATATTAGTTCACAAATCCGTACAACACACTTAATTAAACCAACCTAGACCCCTAGAAACTCTTGGAATAGAGATCATGCTCAAAACAAAAATCAGAATCTTTTCAACATACATTCCTCCCAACAAAAATTTTTCACTTAAATGTGAAACGCACAATACCAACACCAACCAAATTATACTAGGCGACTTCAATAGCTGGCACCACTCCTGGGGATCACATCAAGACAACAGAAGAGGCAGAATCCTATCCAAATTTATCCAAAATGCCAACCTCACTATACTTAACGACGGCTCACCCACCCACTTCTTAACACACAACACACTCACCCATATAGACCTTTCGTTATGCTGTCCCCAACTCACATCCCTCACTAACTGGAAAATACTCGAAGACCTCCATGGAAGTGATCACTTCCCAATCCTAATCTCCCTGCTCCCGCATTCTCATACAACAAACTTTTCTCGTCCCCTGTTCAAAACAAAAGAAGCAGACTGGCAACTTTTCTCAAATTAACCAATGATATAAGCTAACTTATACCTAACTGTACAAACATCAATAAAGAAGCGGAAATCCTCAACAAAATAATCCTACAATCAACCCACCATAGTATACCTCAGACAACCCCACAACACTACAGGAAAAACACCCCATGGTGGAATAAGACCCTGACCAAACTAAGGACAAATAAATTCAAATCCTGGCAAACCCTGAAACACTTTAACAGTACAGAAAACCTCATTAAATACAAACGAGCTAATGCACTCTTCCGGAGAGAGCTAAAAATATCAAAAAATAAAGCTATGACAGACTTCACATCCACAATTTCACCCAACACCCCGTCAGACAAAATCTGGTCAAAGATTAGACGTTTCTGCGGACTTAATCCAACAAAAACCATACATAGTATCACAGATCCAAATAACTACCTACTCACGATAGACACATCCCACATAACTCAACTTTTTGCTCAACACTGGTCAGACCACTCCAAAGACGAAAACTTCAACCAAAACTTCACCGACCACAAATACACAGCCAAACCAACCAACTTCATTCCCAGTGAGAGAGCACACATACGATAGAATCTGATATTACACAAATAGAACTCCTAGCTGCACTACACTTCCTTAGAGGAACCACTCCTGGCCTTAATAGAATATCCTACCCCATGATCAAAAACACCTCCCACGTACTAAAAACCAGAATCACAAACCTATTTAATACCATTTTCAACAACTTCATCCCGCAATCCTACAAAACCAGCCTAGTCATACCTATCCTAAGACCCAACTCAAACAAAACAATAATAACCAACTATAGACCAATCTCACTTAACTGCTGCCTATCCAAAACTTTAGAAAAAATAATAGCCAAACGCCTATGATGGTTTGTAACCCAAAAAAACCTCATCAGGCCAGCTGATAACCAAGTCGCTGAAAACCAAAAAGCACACCTTTGTCATTGCTCTTGACTTTTCAAAGGCCTTCGACAGAGTCGGAGAGCACACTATATTCGACCAGCTAATCAGCTGGAAAGTTGGCACTAAAATTATTAACTTCATCAAAAACTTTATGTCAAACAGAAAAATAAGACTGAAAATAAAAAATAGCATTAGCTTCGCATATCCCGTCTACAACGGCATTCCCCAAGGATCGCCAATATCGGTCATTCTTTTCTTAATTGCCTACAACACACTCGCTTAAATCATCAGCCTACAAAAAGAAATACAATTTAGTGTCTATGCCGACGACTTTTTTCTTATTATTCCCCTTAATAGACAAAAAAACCAAACGTACAACCTCAACAGCCTTTTCTCAAAAATTCACGAATGGTGTTCATACTCAGGAGCCTCACTTTCCCTAGAAAAACGCCAACACCTACACATTTGCCGAAAGCAGAACTGCACATGCAACATTTCATGCAATAATACCCCAATTCCCTCAGTCTCCAACCTAAAAATCTTAGACTTAAAAGTAAACAATAAATACAGATGGGACTCACACATAAAACAAATTCAACCGGCCTTAAACAACAAACTTGACATAATTAAATGCCTATCAAGCCCGAAACTAAACTGCAACACACACACGCTTTTAAATATAACTAAATCAACCGTAATCTCAAAAATAGACTACGCACTTTTTATCTACGGCCACGCATCTAAATCAACCCTCAACAAACTCAAAACTTTATTTAACGCCGCAATTCGCATTTCACTGGGAGCACTTCGCTCAACCCCCATCCCCAACCTGCTTTTTGAAGCAAACGTACTCACAATAGAACAAAAAAGAGACCTTATCACATCTAAAACATACAAAACACTACTACACAGTTCAAACTCACCACTTTACAAATACATTAACCAAAAAAAAAAGCAAATTAACGTCAACACTAGAAAAATCATCCTCTCATGCAAACAACACAACATTCCCTACCTCCCTTTTGCTAACAAAACAACCAATGAACATTTCCCCCCTCCCTTATCAACACTACATTACAAAAATTTAGCAAATCCAACACACCGCCAACCGTATACAGACAACAATTTCTGGAACTCATACAACAACCATACATTCATATACAGAAATGGCTCTTTGCAAAAAAGCACAGCCACTTTTGCCATCACCACCGAAAATGAAATCCTAAAAAGATGCATTCTACCCCACTACTCATCAGTCCTCTCAGCCGAAACACTAGCAATTCTAGACGCAATAAAACTAACAAAAAAGACCGGGCAACTACATAGTTTGCTCTGACTCCCTCGCATCCTTAAAATCCGTCCGGAACATCAACAACAACAACTTATATCCCATAACCATTAGATCCATCCTCATAAAAACTGCCCCTAGAATAAAACTCCTTTCGATACCTGCCCACTGTGGCATTGAAGGAAACGAGCTAGCCGACACGACAGCCAAATCCACATACAATATGCCCATACACTATACCCCTAACTTCAACACTACAGACGTAACAAAATTTCTGGCGACGGAGCTAACTTATAAACTCAACTTAGAGTTCCGCAACAGATGGTACAACTAAACACAAACCTAACAAACACAACCCTTTACCCAAATAATATAAATCAAAAAAACATTACACGCAGCGACCAAATTAAAATAGTTAGACTCAGACTAGGACACACAAGATTCACACAACAACACTACAACAACACTACAACAACACTACAACAACACTACAACAACCCGGACAACATCATCCCCTGCCCAAACTGTCATACAACAAATGATCTGACAATTAAACATATCCTCACCAACTTCACTGCAACTTCATACTTAAAAAACCAAATATTCCGAAATAGGTGCCCCCTATCGCTTCTCGAAAACCCAACCCCTGAAAATATCTCCAAAATAATTGAATTCCTTAAAACAACAAACATGTATCGCCTTCTATGCCCTAACTCAATGTAATAAAAATACAAAAAATGTAAATATCGATCTCCTGTTTTTTGGGCAAATTTGGTAAATAATAAGAGCTAGAGTCACCAAACTTGACATATAGCTTCTAAAATAGAATATATATATGCATTTGATGTTGGAAGAAGAGGGTTCAGGTTATCCCCTAGTCGGGAGCTCCTGACTAGAACCTCTTACTTGTTCTTAATTCTTTTTGATATTATATAGGACTCGGCGCATTGCAGGGCCACTCCACAATTCACAACTTCGATTTTCTCATGTCCATCCGGTGTTGGGTGTTTTATGTCTGTTTTCCAATTGAATTCTTCCTATCAATGTGTTGGATCCCCACATCAAAATCAGATAAATTATACCACATTTGTAAGAAGGTTGATATTGTTTTAGCTGAGTGCCTTCTCTCGGTTCATTTAAATTTCGATAATCTAAATATATTTGCACTGGCTGTTATCAAATGCGGGTTGTCTTTATTAATATATTTGCGATGAGGGACAAAAAGATAGTTGAAATGGAAAAGTGTTTGGGAAGTAAAATTAAATCAGCAGATTGTGTATGTATAGGCAATGATAAGGACATTGTGTGTCATGTATGTTATCATTACTTTTTCTCTGAATGATTCTTAGAGATGATAGTTGGGATAGTGGAAGTATTTTGCAGTGAAGAGGAAACAGCCCCCTTCCCACATTGGCAGTTTTTGGGTATTTAAAGATGCAAATAGCAGCAAGATTCTGCGATTGTTGATGGGTGGGCAAAAGTTTGGCTTCGGCAATATCGCCTAAACATATGATCTGTTGTATCCGTGTGTGCGCCAGCCATGGACGAATACCATGCGCGCTCGTGTACGCGTGTGTGTGCATGTGTTTGCATCATTCTACCATATAGCAAATGGCTGGCAATTTGTTATACGGTGACTTGTTGATTGCAGTTTTTGACGATTGCATTTATGATTATTCTTTTAGTTGATTTGCATTGGGGAATGCAATTTTTGATGAGTTGAGTATTTTTCTAGGAAATAATAGCAAGATTAGGATAAATTAATAAGGTAAGTAATCGAGGCTGGTGAAAATAATAATAATAATAATAATAAATATATAAAATAGGTGGGTAGAAAAATTGTTGTTATTTTTTTAGAGAATTAAATAATAAAAGTTAGGTGGAAGGTAAGTAAATGTTGTTATAATATTTCAGGATTTTTATTGTGACTGACTAGAAGATGAGCCAATGATGCCGGGCACCTAAGTTTAAGTTCTTGAGTTGGAGTAGGCTTATTCGGACAGTGTGGAGTTTTTGCCTTGGCTGAGTACTTCCTGAAATTGTTGTTGCATCATTGTTTGCCATTTGAAGGTTTGGAGGTGGTATTGGGTTTGATTGTCCAAAATCCACTTGCATCACTCTCAGAGAGAGAGAGTTCTCAGTTGAGAGTGATTGACGTGTTTTACTTGTGCTCCAAGATTTTTATATATATTTGCGCTTTTATCCTGCTTTTTATTTCAAAATTTTGCATTTTTCGCTGCTTTATTTAAAAAGCTTTTATAAACTGTGCAAAGTGTTTTCTGTTGTGCAGCGTGTCTGTTAATTATTGCATTTTATAAAACGCGGCGTCAGTTCCGTGTTTGTTGTTATTGCCTGTTTTGATTCTTTTGCCTTGGTGCTCCCCTGTGCATACACTTGTTTGTGCGTGTGTTCGCTGCATACTTTCTGCTTGTGCTTCGCGCTCTCGTAAATTTTTTTCTATTGCTTTTCGCACCAAACAATTTGTTTGTGTACGAATAATTGTTTTTTGAGTGTTTACTTGCTCTATCTTGTGCACCGTTTTCGTTTTGCTCTGCGCTCTCGTAACTTGCATACGCATTTAATAATTATGTCGTTCTGTAAGAAACCGTGCACGTTCAAGCAGGCTGACGATTCTGCACTGCCGCAATTTGTTAATTGCTGGCTGTGTGAGAATATGATGCATGCTAAATGTGCAGGTCTCACTGGGCGTGATTGCGACAAGATCGCTGCTATTGCCAAGAAGGGCTGCGGTGGCTTGCGTTGGTCGTGCCCAGAATGCATCGACAAGCAAATTGATTTCTCCAGAATGTATAATTCTGTGAGAAGTCAATTCTTAAAATTAAATAATGTGGCTAAGCAGCTCTCGAGTAATTTTGACTCGAGTTTCGATTTGCTTGGCAAATATAAATTTGAGTCCCCAACCAATCGCCGGTTGGAGCCTCAACTTTTGCAATTGCCCTCTACGTCTGTTCAGACACCTACGACTTTCTTGTCTCTTCCTAGCAACTTGGAGGTATCTCCAATGTTGTCTTTATCGCCTTCTCCAAGCGACGGTCCAATTACCCCGGTTTCAAGCCCTGTACTAGACCCAGTAGAGCCCGTACCTGATTCCGTCCCAATTAATCAAACTGCCTCTGCCCCGTCAGCTCCTAGCCGCAAAGGTAGACCTGCAATCTTGCCCAGATTGTTAAAAACAATCATTGTGCCTCGTTAGCTCCTCCAACTCCTGTTTTACCTACAGTCCCATCAGCGCCTACTTTAACGGTAGTTGCCCCTCGTAGGCAAGTTTTTGTGTCTCGACTTTCGTCGGACACCACTTCTGAGTCATTGGCAGCTTATATTGCCAGCAAATCTTCTGCTAGCGTGTCAATAACTAAATTTAACCAATCATTTGTGATCCCAAATTTTGGCCACCACACATGATTGTTCATGAGTTTAAGCCTAAAAAGCGTAACCAGCCTGTCACCCTTCCAGTCCCTTCAATACAGAGTACCATTTCTGCCCCAAAAAACTAGCTTCATCTTCTGACCAAATCTTTATTCATTATCAGAATGTCAGAGGTCTCACTTCAAAGCTTAAAAATCTTTTCATTGCCAGCACTTCCTTCGATTCGGACATAATAGCATTTTCAGAAACATGGTTAAGCTCAACCATATCTGATTTTGAGATATTACCGAATAACTTTATTTTGTTTAGAAATGATCGGCCGACTCGAGGTGGTGGGGTGTTAATTGCCGTTAAAGCCACTCTCCAGTCTGAACTATTCTGTTTTAGTACGCCACTGACGCTGAGATTGTCTCAGTTAAGGTGTCTTTTCCTACACGGAATATCTATGTAACATGCTCTTATGTCCCACCTTCTTCTGATATTCAAGTTTATATGAATAATATTACTTGTATTAAAGAAGTTTCTTCACACGTGCATGATAATGACCTATTAATGGTGTTGGGTGATTTTAATTTGCCGAACATCTCTTGGTCATTATTCACTGCTGAAAATTATCTAGTGCCCTCAGCACAGCACGATTTTATAGACTGTATGCTTGAGCTTTCGTTGTTTCAAATCAATTAAATTTCTAATCATATGAATAGAACTCTTGACCTTGTATTTGTTAACGGCTACCTTATTTCTAATGTGTCTAGGTCCCCTCCTTTATCTCTTCCTGAGGATGTCTATCATCCAACTTTAGAGATTGCAATACTAAATTGTAATCCTTTTATTTCATGCTCATCAGCCAATAAGCCCCGCTATTGCTTTCGCAAAGGAAATTATTCTTTGCTAAATCAGCTTATTTATTCAACCGATTGGTCTTTCTTATATGACTCAGTTGATATGAATAAAGCCATTAATTTTTTTTATATCACCCTAAACTCCCTCTTAGATGTGTGTATTCCTAAGTCAATTCCTTCGACTACTTTTTCAAAACAACCCTGGTTTACTCCCAGATTATCACATCTAAAAAATGTACAATCCAAATATTTTAATAAGTTTAAAAAGTCTGGTTCGTGTACAGACTTGGCTAAATATTCCATAGACAAGTCGAACTTCTTTCTTCTTAATTCTCAATGCTATGAGAATTATCTAATTCGTTGTAAAAGGCAATTCGCCCGAAATCCGAGACAGTTTTATAGTTTTGTAAACTTGAAGCGTAAATCTTCAAGTTGGCCATCTTCTTTTGTTCTTGGGATGGATAAAGCTAGCAATGACACTGATTCTGCTAACCTGTTTGCTAATTTTTTTAAAACAACTTACTCTTCAGTCTGTCCTAATACTAATTCTTACCCTTATACTATTTCTTCCGCTAGTTCTATACCTCCCCCCATTATTTCACACTCCTCTCTCTTATTAGCTATAAACTCTTTAAAATCTTCTTACTCTCCTGGGCCGGACAATATTCCTAGTTGTCTACTCAAGGAGTGTTGTTCTTCCCTTTTTTATCCATTGCTAAAGCTTTTTAATCTATCCCTTGAAACTTCTGTCTTTCCATCTCTTTGGAAAGAATCTTATATCATTCCTCTTCACAAGAAAGGTGGGAAGTCTGATATACAAAATTACAGGGGCATTGCAAAACTGTCCGCTATTCCTAAATTATTTGAAAAAATAATAACTTCGACTTTGCAGCATTTCTGCAAATCAGTTGTTTCCCCTGTTCAACATGGATTCGTAAAGAATCGGTCAACTACGACCAATCTGCTTGAGTTTACTGCCTTGGTAAATTATGCTTTCCTTTCGAAAATGCAAACTGATGTCATTTACACTGACTTCAGTAAGGCGTTTGACTCTGTGCACCATGACATTTTACTTTTTAAACTTGACCGAATAGGTTTCCCTCTGTCCCTTTTACTTTGGATTAATTCTTATTTAAAAGGTAGGTCCGAAAGAGTAATACTGAGGTTGACTACCTCTAAAAGGGTTCACGTTACTTCTGGTGTTCCTCAAGGTAGTCATCTTGGACCTTTACCCTTTACTCTTTTTATAAATGATCCTCCTTCTGTTATATCACATGCCCGTGTACTAATATATGCGGACGATGTCAAACTTTTTCTATCATACACTAACCCCCTACATCATTCTCGTCTACAAGACGATTTGAACGCTATGCAACTTTGGTGTTCGGCCAATCAATTGCATCTAAATTGTTCAAAGTGTATGTTTATGACAATTAATCGTACTACATCTTATCTTGTCAGTTATACAATCGATAATATCCCTTTGCAACGTATACTAACAGTTAAGGATCTAGGCGTTATTTTTGATTCTAAACTCTGATTCAATCTTCATATTGATACCATTGTTAATGAGGCAAAAGGTGTACTTGGATTCATTAAACGATGGTCTAAAGGGTTTAACGATCCTTTAATAACAAAACTTCTGTACATCTCTCTTGTTCGCCCTATCCTTGAATACTGCTCTTGCATTTGGTCTCCACAGTATAACAACAGCCAGGATCGTATTGAATCTGTTCAGAAGCAATTTCTGCTTTTTGCCTTACGAGGTTTAAATTGGGACCCTAATCTTCGGTTGCCGTCCTACTCCAGCAGACTGCTTATTCTCAACCTTCCGTCGTTAACCAACCATAGGAAAATTCTCGGTGTTGTCCTTCTACATAAGTTGATTATTGGCGACATAGATTCTCCTTTTCTGCTAGGGCGTCTTCAATTCTCTGTTCCGGCTAGACCAACCAGAAATTATCGCCCCTTATTACTATCTACGTGCACAACTGATTACGCTATGCACAATCCTTTTCGCGTGCTATATAAAAATTATAATAGTTTGCATCACGTTTTCTCTACCGAACTGTCTCTACCCCTAATAAAATCGTTGCTTTCAGGATACCTTCGGGAAGTCGGTAACCATTCCCAGCTATGCGCAGGGGCATAGCTTGCCGGACAGGCTGAAAAATTTTCCCCCACCGGGTCGGTGATTTCCCATTACTTTTCTCTTTGTCCTATCTACTTAACATTCTTTATCTAACTTACATTGCTTTACTTTATTAACAATTTTCTTGCTTTCTTTTTTCCTATTTATTGTATTTTCTTTATTAATATAGCAAATTAAGATTATTTTTAATTTTACTTGAGATCACTTTTTTCCTACTTACAACCTTTTGCTTAGATGTAGGCTCTAATAGCGTCACTGACAAAATTAGCTGTGAAAAGGGGCACAGCTGGCCGGACTGGCAAATAAAACACCTCCATCGGTCGGTGATGCTATTTAGAAAATTGTATCCTTTAACTAGGCTTTTAGCATGTAATTCTATTGTACAATCTTTTGAATAATGAGGAAGAGACTCGTTTTGTCGACCATTAATAAATAAATAAAATTGGCACGGAGTGTTGATTGCAAATGGTAGCTTGTTGCCATATGGGCAAATTTTCAGTATCTGGGACTACATTGAGATGATCTGTTCTATGCTCATGACAGAGTCAGGTCGCTCAAGTTGGCGCTGCTGTTGTTGTTGCAATTTTTGGACCCGCGCATAACTAGAGGAACCAGAGCTTTAGATGAAGAGACGGTGCTGTAATTGAGGCTGCTGCTGGCGCTGACGCTGCTTTTGTCGTCGCTGTAATTTCAGCTGAGGTTACCGAATTCTCGTGCTGATATTTTTGCTATTCGGGCAGCCTTTGTAATTGCCGTAGTCTTCACCACTTGCAAGCTAGCTGATTTGACAGTCTGTGTAAGGTGCTCGCTGCCGCACTTTACTTAGCGAACGGGACGGCAATATCGGGCCGTGTGGTTGTAGCGCTATCATCGGTCGCACTGTGGCAATTTTCGCCATCTATTTTAGGCCACTCGCAGCGAACGTTTTCGGAAAGATTTTTGACACCGAATAAAAACTGATTCTTTGCGGGATCAGGGGCCCATTCCACAAAGAATATCTTCGGTTGATAAGTAGCAGGCCGCTGCAATTTTTGTATTTTGGGCAATGTACATTGTGAATCGTACAGCCCATACAATTCACCTCGTTTTGGATTACGTCGGTGATGATGAGACATGAATGTCGCGCACCACAACCCGGAATGAGCTCCATATTTAGAACGTTTATGATTTTAGAGTACGTCTCTAAAGTGTTTGGCAAGATTCCCAATATACCGGGACTATCTAATTTTTGGTCAGGTTAGTTGTAGTACTGCATTTGTCGGTTTGTAATGCTTGGCTATGGGGTCAGGATGATTAGTAGGAATAACGACAACAGCCGTGATGGCAGCGATAAAGCAAGCATTTGGCGCCGTTATTCTGTCAGTGTATGAAGTTTTAGCCGTATTTGTTGGATTCTGACAGTATGCTGAATCGGTTATTAAATTGATTGCGCCTTGCAGCGTCTTGTTAGGATAGGCGAAAATGGACTGAAATTGGTCGATTTGATTTACGCGTGATTGCTTTGCTGTTTTGATTGGTTACTTTGCCTGTATGATGAAGTAGTTTATAGAGCGATGCACCGGTAGTGGCTGACGTGGTGATTTGCCGAAATGGCTGCATATGTTGGCGAGCTGAGTTGTGTGGTAGTTGTTGTTGCAACAACTGAACAACGCGTATAATGTGCCAGTTGGGCCTGTCTGTCAGCTGTCATATGAATACTATTGACAATTTTTTGAATACAACACGTTTTTGTTCTTGTCCCTTTTGTGCAGATATTGCATTGGCTGTCGATAAGAGAGCTTGATGGGACAGGGCACATGCTGACGTTGATGAGTCTACTGAACTTGATGGCAGACAGTTCACTGTTGCCGGCATTATTTAGCATCGACGAGAGCAGCAGGCCTGATAAGTTAGGCAGAAGGTCTGGCGATAGTGCCGGCTTAGCGGACAGGTGAGTGGGGGAGACAGTGTTTGGATCTGACATGATGATAGTGGTAATTGGTTAGTAATATTGAATGTAAGTATTGGTATATGTTAGTAGGTAGTTTATAAGAGTTCTGCGCCAATTTTGCGGTTTAACCGCAAAAACCGCAACCGCAAAACCCGCAACCGCAAAAACCGCAACCGCAAAACCCCCAACCGCAACCGCAAAGGTCGCAACCGCAAAGGTCGCAACCGCAAAGCCGCAACCGCAAAGAAAAACCGCAATCTGATAATTTAACCGCAAAAACCGCAACCGCAAAACCCGCAACCGCAAAAACCGCAACCGCAAAACCCGCAACCGCAACCGCAAAGGTCGCAACCGCAAAGGTCGCAACCGCAAAGCCGCAACCGCAAAGAAAAACCGCAATCTGATAAAGCGTGATCGCAGAAGCCGCAACCGCAAAAGCCTAAATCGCAATCTCCAAAAGCGTAAGCCGCAACACCGTAATCTGAAAAAAGCGTGATCGCAAAAGTCGCAACCGCAAAAAGCTGTGTGTGGTGTTTTGGGTGGGGGGGGGGGGGGGGGGGTGTTACTTAAAATAAAAACCAAAAACTTTTTTTAATGATATTTTAAATATTTATTTATTTATATAAAATTATTTGTAGATTACATTACAAAGTTCTAGAATACATTTCTATATTATAATTATCAATATTAGAACTATTATCGTTATTATTATTATTATCAGTACAGTCGTATAAAAATTCACGTACTGTCCGATGTGTAATATTTATTGCAAACATTATAGCTATAAATATTATAAGAAACAACATTATTAGAAATAAAATATTTACTGTAAGAACCAGTTTTGGAATAACTGGAGTTCTTATAAGATCTATATTATCAATTGTAACATCATCTTCGGTTATTGATGTTTGAGTTGAAACATCGTTAACCATTCCAAATATCTTGATGAATAATATGCCTGTATAATTTGTTGTTCTCGTTGTTGCTGCTTCACCTTCAGTTGTTGTTGCTGTTGTTGTTGACGCTTCACCTTCAGTTGTTGTTGTTGTTGATACAACTTTAAACTTTGTTAATGTATAATACATTAACAAAGAATAAATAAAAAATGTAACAGATTTCATTTTATTTTCGCGACAGCTTTTAACACACTGAGTTGCATTCACTGTTCTGTGGTTATATATGTTTTTATACATTACATATGCATATAGTTTTATCAAAACTATAAAACTGTATTTGTATATTACAAACAATCGTATGAAGCCGTATCAAACTAAGAAATGTATTAGTATATTACAAACAATCGTATGACGGCGTAGACCTTGAAATATAATATATACATATATATAAGTTTTTTTGTTTTATTTTATTATTTCTTTAATATACACTTACAAAATTAGATAAGAATTCATTATTTGAATTGCATCATGTTCATCAATCAATTTTTGTTGTATGTATATACAACGTTTACAGTCATCTAATTCATCATTATTTTCAACAGTATTGTCTTTTTGTGATGCATTCATAGTATTTTGATTATAAGTTATATTCAAATTTTCAATATGTTCTAACCGCATATGTATATTTAAAAGTTTTTCTTTGTCATCAGGCGACATAATGTTTAGATATTTTTGAATAAAATGTATAATTTTTGTTGTAAACATATTTTTTGTATGTTATATCCTTTTACTGAATATCCATATGCAAAACTTGTATATAATCATTAATGTTGTATGTTCCGATGTTTCTCTCTGACTGATCAACATGTTGATGATTGTTGTTATTTAAATTATTTGGATCTCTTTCAAACAAATAATTATTCTGATTATTGTTATCATATATATTATAATGACAACAAGTAATTTTCAATTTTTTATTTATATAGTCACTATGATAAGTACAACGAATATCAATAACACTTCTCAAGTATTTTAATTTGAAATAACGATAAAACACATTTGATGATTCAATTATACCAGCAATATTCTTTTCCTTATCAATTAAGTTTTGACGAAAATTTTCAACAGCATCATCAACCGTGGGAAAATGATATGACATTCTTTCATTTGAAAATCGTTTATATCTAATATTTCTTTGTTGTTTTTGTTGATGTGTGCTTTTTATAATATTTATGTATTCAGGATCCAATTCAAAAATTAATTTTACTTTGATAATAAACGTTTCGTTTAGAATAATATTAAATCTAGAGATTTTAATATCAGTTTCATATAGAAATCCATTATTGTATTGACTTTTTACAAAAATAGATAACAATGATAATAAAAAAAACATAAGTATTTTCATTTTTTTTCTTTTTTGTTTATTTATTTTCTTTCTTCTCCTTCAACAATCACTTAACAACTAGTTATTTTATTTAAATAATCATTCTTATATATATGTATAGATTTATTTATATGTTATTCTCATTAAAATTATCGCTAATGTGTTCACTCTCAATTGATTATCATTTCGTAAGTTTGTGTGTAGCTGTTGATGTTTTCGTTGAGTATGATGTGTGGCAAGTCATTGGGATCTTTGTTTACTACAGTTTTTTCAATCTCTCCGTTTGCCAATATTCGTTCAATTATTGTTGTTTCATAATATTGTGTACATTTTATATTTAGAGTTTTTCTTTCGTAATTGCTTATATAAATACAACGAATTGATATAGCAGTAGATTTATATTTTAGATTAAAGTGTCTATAAAATGGTTCTGATGCATTCAATATACCACCAATATTTCTCTCTTTCTCTATAAGATTTGATTGAAACAATTCGATTGCATCGTCTGCGGTAAATCCATCAAATTCATCATCAAAAACATTAGCATTAGTTGTTGTTCCTTTTGTCGTAGTTGTACTTATAGGTGATAATATAATAGTTTCCTGAACATAGGGGTTTCGTCTTTCTCTCATAAATTCAAATGTAAGGTTCACTTTTATCAAATCATTGTTCGATAATGTAATATTAAATTCTAAACTATTTTCATTCGCATGAATATTATTATTAACAATATTCAAGATTGGATTACAGTTTCCAAAATTAAAGTTGAACAATAACAATAAAATAAGTATAAAAATTATTATTTGTTTCATTTTTTTTCGTTTTTTTTTGAATCCTTTCTTTTATAGTTTCATTGATGATGAAGTATGATTCACGACTGACATGATTACAAATTAATATCTTGTTTTATATTATTTTCCGAACCTCGCTTGTTAGTGGTGTATATTCAAATAATTTATCATGAATTATTAAACAATATGCGCATGTGTTAGCAGCAATATTATTTAATGTTTTAACTTCAATTCTTATATCAATAGGTCCGTTCTTCACTGTTTCATTTTGATGAGTTACATCTAAAACAATAAGGGGGGCTTTATCTTTGAATTTCTCCAACGATAATAATGGTTGCGGCTCACGTCCATAATAACTTTTTTGAAAATTTACATACATATCATACAATAAAGCGAATTTATTTAAAGTAAAATTTTGATTTAATCCATCATATGGATATACTTCAGAATTTAGAAAAACTTTTACATCATTTAAATCACAATGAATGTATTTCTTATCCTTGTTTTTAAATGCGATGATGATATAGCGAGGTCGTTCAGTTTCAACTGCTAATTTAACATTCCAAACAAATGTGGTACTCTCCGGAACTACAGGATTATAGTAAATATCCCAACTCCTGAAGGATAACACTAACGGTGTTTGTTTATTTATTACTTTATACATATATAATTTATATGCATCAGACAATTGTACATGTGGTATTTTCCAAACAATGCTATAAATTTTCATCTGCGTTTTCGACATTGGTAATGTAGCGTTGATAGTTTTATAAACATCTTCATTATCCTTTGAACGTAATAGAATTAGTTCATGTTTTCCATTCAGTAATATCTTGTTATAGTCTTCAGCAAATCCAAGTAACATGTTTAATGGAACGCAAAAGCAAAAATTTCCCTTTTCAATTTTTAAATTTTCATCTATTGACCATCCATAATTCTCATATAGAGGTTGTTGAAAATGTGGAATGGATAAGTAATTTTTTATGTCAGTCGTTACACCCAAATGTCGTGTTCGATCAATTTCAATACCGTTTAATTCATATCGTATTTCATTAAATAGATATGACATACAATTATTCAATAAAGCTACTTTATCTGTAACTAGACCAGCAGCATCTGAGATATGACATTGAATGTATAGAAAACTTTCGCTTGGTAAGACATATAAATCTTGATTTTGTATTGAAATCCGAATTTCATCATTGTTATCAAATGATCTCAAATAAGATGTATAACTATGATAATCTTTTTTTATTATTGAGTTATCAATAGTAGGTTTTTCCAAAACATTAATTATATGACTCATTTTAATTTGTAACCCAAATCTATTAAAAATTGTTTATTACACTTTGTTAATGGTTTTTGTTGTTGCTGTTTTGTATCCTTGATAGAATTTTTTCTTTCTTTTTGATTGATATTATATGGTGAGCTCCCTCCGTCCGAACTGTTCAACGTTAACAAAGCAAGTGAAGACGAATTTGATGAAAATTGTTTATTATTGTAAATAATCATTCTTTTATCGGTTTTAAATGTAATCTTATTGTAATTCTTTCACCGCGAAAATTAATTAGATTTCCGTTTTGATCAACAACTTTTAAGATTATTGAATGAATTTGTGATGTGTTCACTGGTAGATATATAACATTCAGCGGTGTCTCAGTTATTTTGTATCCCGGGCTAACGACAAGAGCAAACTGATGTATTGTGTGTGCTGATTCATTATTTATATATGATCCATTTATAATATTACATTCTACGCATATGTTATTGATTTTTGTAATATCAATTGCCTTATCTGAAGTATGTCTTTTATTAGGTTGTAATATTTTTGATGTGAAACCCAATAATGATCCAATTGTTCGATTTTTATTAAAATTGATTACGTCTTTTGATGAAAAAATTTCTGTTTGTAGAGTGTTGTAGTTCGGTTGTATATAAAAGTTATATTTGTCTGTTTTTCCAGTTTTTTTGTTTGTTTTAAGTTTTTCATATTCACTCATAATTAGATCACTTATATCATTGATCTCATATGAACCAACCGGAATTGTTATCACATCTTCACCAATATGAAATTGATTATTTTCCACATCCACGTTAGGAATCGAATTGTATGTATCTAAGCTGATTAAACCGCAACTATAGTTTTGATTAAGTTCAATTGGTGGAAAATAATTTGCAACAAGCATGGGTGCAACACCCGTTAGAGTTAATGTTATTGACATCTTAAGGTCTCGACAACGAATGATGTGTGAATAGTTTATGTATATAGTTTAAATCCTTTTTGTTTACAAGTTAATCCATGAATTGTGTTCTGATGAGAATCCCAACCATTTGACAAATGCTCTACCATTTCGTTGTCTAATAACCTTTTCAACTAGATATGTTTCAGGAAATTTTGTTTTTAATAACTCATATTCATAAAATCCACCTTTAATAGTATATCCCTGATAATCTTTCAAAATATATGTAATAGGATTAGTATTTTGAATTGTTTTTATTTTAAATATCTCTGTTGTCCAGTTTGGTGTATAACCTTTTTCAAATACATGTTTGTATTTACTTATACGCACATAATCGTCTATTTTGAATTTTGGGTTATGTATAATTTTTAAATGATTGTAAACCGTATCCAGAAGCAACTTTTCATTTCCTAAATTTACATCGTATGGTGTCATCTTTATTGTTCTATGATATGTATTATTATATTTATCAACTAGTTCCTTATAAATATTAATCCATTTATAAGTGCCTTGATAACTAAATTCCTTCCACATCATATTTTTTAATGTTCTGTTAAATCGTTCGATTATACTTGCTTTTAGAACGCTATATGTAGAGTAATGATTAATATGATTTGATTTCATTAGATTTTGAAATGATTTATTATAAAATTCTTTGCCATCATCGGTTTGTAAGTTTTTTGGTTTTCGTTGTGCATCATTGAAAATGCTTTTCATGCTTTTCGTAACACTGTCTCCCGTTTTGTTTTTAATAGCTGCAGCCCATGCCTCTTTCGAAAATGTGTCAATAACAGTTAAAAGATAACGATAACCCTTATTATATAATTCATAATTTATCATTTCAACTAAATCAGCTTGCCATAAATCATCAATTCCTTTGACTATAACACGACGTCTATTAAAATTTTTTCGCGCTTGCTTATGTAATTCCTCAACAATATGTCTTTTATTCTCATTCATGTCTGTATTCATACTTATTCCTTTTCCTTATGTTGTGTGTATATTTATACAAATTTATGTTAGAATTTAATAATTGGGAAATTTATTTTAATTTTTTCCACATCATCAAGTTTAGAGCTATCAATTATTTTAAAGATAACATCTTCAAGTCGTTTAATATTTTGTTGTAATGATTCTATATATTTGATGTAAATAACTTTTGAATATTCATCAAATGTATCATTTATAAATTTAACATTTTCACCAACCTCTGTTTTAACAGATATGTTTATTTGTTCAATTTGACTATTAATAATATTTATTTCACTCCTCAACTGTATAATATCTATTTCGAACTTTTGAAGTTGGTTATAAACATATTTTTTTAACTTTATAACGTTTGTTGAACCTGAGTGCGATGAGCTTTCACCAAATTTGTTAATCTGACTCATTTTATTATATTCGCTTCTTTAAGTTCTTCTATAATAGATACAATTTCGTTTTTATGATTCTTATTACCGGCACTCACAGATGCTAATAGTAAACGTAATCTATTTACTAATTCATTAGGATCATCCCAATATATATATCCTTTATCCTTTTTTAAGTATGATTTTGTTAATACGCCTCTTCCGATAAGTGCTAACTTTGGTTTGAATAAATTTTTAATGATATGCTGATATTTATACGATTTACTTCCTTTAATTTGAGCATTAGATTGATATTTTCGTCTATGAGCGTTCGTTGATAACAGAATTTGTTGATAATTTTTCAAGTCTTTCTTTGAGTAATGTATTGGTTTGACATGGAATAACAGTGTAAATAAACCGGGTGTCAATTTCCATTTTATGTTATTCATCATAATTGTGTTATCATTATATTTTAGTTTACTGTTCCCATAATACCAATCTCCATTTTCTTTTACATTTAGTCCATACAACATATCCAATTGTTTCTTCTTTTGTAAAAGTTCAAAGTTTTTCAATAACATTGATTTATTGTTTAAGGGTTTTCTATTCTATTTCGTATATCGATTTTGTTATTTTGGTTGTTATCGCGAGTAGTTGGTGTATTAAAGTATGTCTCATCAAGTTTAATTTGTTTTCTTTGATTATTTTGTTGCGATTTAGTTTTTCGTTTTTTAGGAATTACTAGTGTATCGCGAGTAGTTGGTGTATTAAAGTATGTCTCATCAAGTTTAATTTGTTTTCTTTGATTATTTTGTTGCGATTTAGTTTTTCGTTTTTTCGGAATAACTAGTGTATTACTATTATTATCTCTAGCTAACAACAGTAACTTAAGATCTTCATTATTATCTAACAAATTTTTCTTCTTGGGGTAATAGTATCGAGAACCATTGGTTTTAAAACTTTTTTGTAATATTGAATTGGAGGTGGGAACTAAATCTAATTGATTTTCAATATTTTCCTTAGAGTTTTTCTTTGTTTGTACACCGTCTTCCTCATCATCGTCAGCATTATATATATCGCTTAATCTGTCTTTTCGTTTTAAAGCTAGAGTGTTTGAAGGTAATGTTCTAGATGATGATGGTGTAGGTTGTTTTTCCATTTGTTCGAATAAAAGTTTATCATTATCATTGTAGAGCATATCAGAAAAGTCTGAATTGTCTTGTTGCTTCGATTGTAAGGATGATTTATTGCTATCTATGCTCGATAATATTTCAGGATGTTTGTCCATTTGATCTAATAGAAATCTATCATAATCATTATAAACATCATCAAAATAGTGTTCAACTTGTTCTTGTTGTTGTTGTTGTTGTTGTTGTTGTTGTGGTAAACTATTAAAACTTATTACATCATCAACATCACCATTATATTCCGTTTCCTTCTTATCCTTTGTATTATAATATCTATCTCCATTGATTTTATTAACTTTATTTCTATATACATTTGAATTATTTACGCTGACTCTTTTTCGCTTCACCTTCACTATTTCATCTGTGTGAAATTTTTCTTTTTTTATTTGTCTCCTATCTTTCATATATTTTTCTTTTTTTATTTGTCTCCTATCTTTCATATTTTTTTTTCTTTTTTATTAGTCCCCCATCTTTCATATATAACCGTTCTTCTTCGTCTTTTTCTTCACCTTCTACTCGTTGTTTTTGTTGTTGATAATGATTATTGTTCAACTTTATAATATTTGTATTTTGATTCATATGTTCAGCGATTGCATTTAATGGATTTGTAATTGGTTTAAATGTATTTTCTAGCAAATTCATTCGATCAATTTGATTAGATTTTAGACTTTTTAGCTTTTGATTTAACACTAATCTGGTTTGAATCAGATCGTTCAAAACATTATTTTTTTTCTTAGTTGTTTTCATTGTTCTATTGTATTTGTTGTTGTTGTTGTTGTTGTTGTTCTTGTTCATTTAAAATCAAATCTTAAACTAGTTTAAATATTCAATTAACATTGTTTATATATATATGATTAGAAGCTGATCGAAAGCTGATCGAAAGCTGATCAGAAGCTGATCAGAAGCTGATTGAAAGCTGATCAAAAGCTGTTCAGATAATTATAAATGTATGAAATTATCAAAACCTTTTCTATAACGTCCATTGTCTATGTCAGCATCTTTACTTATAACAACAAACTCATATTTATCTTTCCAACATTTGCTACAAATTTCCAGAAATTTCTTAAAAGTCATATCGCCTATTACATGATCATTGTAAATATGTTTAATATTCATTTCATCTTGTTTAAATATTATAATTAAATTAGTATTGTCGCGTATTAAATGTTTTGGTATTTTTGTATAAGTTTGACATAGATAGAAAGAATCGATATGTTTATGTCGACCCATACAAAAATAATCTCTAATTGTAGTTTGCTTATCACAGATTACATCATCAAATATCATTATTGAATGTGGTCTAGCTTTATCTGGACTTAAAACTTTTTCTTTGTCTGAAAACGTAAACAGCTGTATTCCCTTAATTGGTTTAATCAATTTCATTAGATATTGATATTTGGGTTGATACAATGACTTGGAATAAATGTAAATATTTTGAAATTTAAGTCCATTGGGACTTTCTATTAAGCTTATCATAACATTAGTCTTTCCACAATTAGATGGTCCCACAATTAGAGCACGTATCGAATTGGGTAACAACGGACTATGCACAATTTTTTCACTCCCATCCCGTTCACCACAATCGTGATCAACATTTCGTATTTTGATTTGTTTGTGTTGCTTTATTAACCGCATTTTATCAACTGATAAAAAAACTATAAATATTTATATATATTTCGCTTTTTATTTAATATGTGATTGGTTTCATAACAGATCAGTCATTCTTTTTTTCGAGCACATATACACACACACACACACACACGCACTATAGTGAAAACGATGGGTATAAATTATAAACGAAAAGTCATCACAAGACAGTGTAAAACTGGCAGCGGATTCGTTAACAACTTAATTAACAAATTACCCATTGAACTTCATATACCTGGATATCAGTTTTGTGGACCAGGCACAAAACTTGATGAACGTTTGAAACGTGGAGATAAAGGAATTAATCCATTAGATTCAGCATGTAAAGAACACGATATCGCATATTCGCAATTCAAAGACTTGGAAAATCGTCATCGAGCTGACGCTATATTAGCTGATAAAGCCTGGGAACGTATTAAAGCATTTAATAGTGATATCAAAGAACGTGCGGCCGCTTGGTTTGTGACAAACGCAATGAAAACAAAAGTTAAATTCGGTCTGGGCATGGAAAACAATAACAAATTGCGTCAACGTCGTAAGAGGAAACCGATTAGACCTCGTCGTCGTCGTACTCAGAAACCGGCAGGCTGCAATAAAAAATCATTCACAAACTTTGTGCGACAAACAACACGAATTTTAAAACAAAAAAATCCGATGAATATGAAGGAAGCAATTCAGATAACACAAAAATCAATGCCAACAAGTTTTCGAAGCCGACAGACAAGGAGATATGCTGACACAATCATTCCGAGAGTGATACCAATACCAAAAATTGGTGGATTCTTACCTTTAGTACCAATTATGGCGGCAATTTCAGCACTTGGTGGTCTTGCAACTGGCGGATCAGCTATTGCTAAAGCTGTAAATGATATTAAAAATGGAAAACAACAACTATCGGAAGCAACACGTCATAATCGTTACATGGAATCAATTGCTATGGGAAAGGGACTTTTTTTGAAACCGTATAAGCAGGGTTATGGATTATTTTATAAACCATATCCAAAAAACTGATAGACATGCTACCTAAAAGACCACTCACCGACATTGATTTAATTAGTTTTGGAAAACATCTTAAACATTTTCGAGGTGTTTTTATGCGCGATCGTTTACCCAAAAAACCATGGATCCACGAATGTGGTATAGTAAATTTAGATAGTGAAAGCGGTAGTGGTACACATTGGGTAGCATATCTTAAAAATGGAAATTATAAAGAGTACTTTGATAGTTTTGGTGATTTGCGGCCGCCAACCGAATTAGTAAATTATCTAAAACCACCCATTGAATATAATTATGTAAATGAACAAAAATTCAACACTTTTAACTGCGGACATTTATGCTTAAAGTTTTTATTAAGAAAAAATAATAAAATATAATAATTTTTTAAATATATTCGTTTTATTTATTTAGTCTAAAGCTATAATATATATATCTTTATGACCCCATGCAAGGGTGTTTACATTATCATCTTTTACATAACGCTTATCATCTAAATAGTTTAATGCAACTTTTATATATTCTTGAGTATAGATTTGATGTAATTTTGATTTAAATAAGTACATTGTTCCAATTCGTTTTTGTTTTTTATACAAACAATCGCGAAAATCGTTTATAGTCAATTTTGAAGTTATACTCTTCTTGATTCCTTTAATTTTTTTTATTTCTATTGTTTCATCATTGTCATAACACTCAACACGTAATGAGTACATTTTCGCTCTTAATCCTATAAATTCTTTAATTAAGTTTCCCTTACACTCATCTTTCATTAGTCCCAATTTTTTTTTATTTAACAGTGGAAAATTGTAAACATTATCCTTTGCATATTCTGATGTATCAAAATATTTTTCAATTTCAAAACGAATATCATCATAAAAATCGTTTGTCTTAATATCATAGATGAAAGAATCTGTGTCCATATAATTTAAAATAATATTTTCACCATATTTCTGTTTCATATAGTCATAGTGAAAACTGTACATTGTATATTTTGATAATTCTAAGATTGTGAAACCAATGTAAACTGGTTTATTATAAACAACGTGAGAATGCTTCATTTGGATTGCAAACATTTCATCAGTAAATTGTAATGAACTATCAAAATTAAATTTTGAAATTAGTGCTCTAGCTCCCAATTTTCTGCCTTTACTTTCCCAACTACATACTAATTTAACATGTTTTCGCTTATCTACATTTTCCATAGTTTTACCATACACTGCGTTATTAAGTAGTTTGAAAAATTTTTTTTCAAAATCATTAACTGCTAACGTTCTGTGATAATTATTACAATCAATATATTTTTTAAGCCAATCAGATTGATCAAATTGCAATATTCTATGAATTTTCTTCAAAATCATACCATGTTTAATACATTGTTGTAAATTTCTATAGTGTATTACATAATTATATTTATTTGTTAAATCAGCAATTAATTTAGTTTGTTGCATATTTTCGTTTTTTTTGTTTTGAGCACAAAATGGTAAATCATTATGATTGTTATGAAGATTTTCTGTATATTCCAAGTCTACCTCTAAAATATAACCAATTGATGAATCTTCACATATGTTTTTTAATTCAAAGTTTTCTAAATTTTCATCCATCCATTTAAAACTTTTATAAGGAATAGCTTGTGACATTGTGTATCCATATAAATTATTAACATCTAAATATATAATATAATTTGATTCTTTGCTACAATCATAGTCTTTTAAATATTTGTTATTTGCAATTGAATGTCGTTTACTACATTGAACAAGACCACCTCTAATACCCTTCATTATAAAATTGTACATATCAATGTTGGTGAACAGTTCTAATTCTATTTGTGTTGTCTTTAACATTGCGTCCCAAGATAAACCTGGCGTTGTATAGTACTGACACGGATCTAAATTATAAATTTTTTTACATACTTTTCTAAAATTCTCAAAAATATCGCATAACAAAAGCACATCTATCTTTAAATATAGTAATAAATAATCTAATAAATTTACACATTCAAATACATTCCATACTTTCTGTGCATGTTCATAGTTAGCTTCACAACATGATTTATCAGTTAATTTATTGTAAAACTCTTCGCGATTTGGTAATTGTGTGTCATCAAGACGATTAATTGAATTTAAATAGTCGTAAGGAAAATATACCTTTACGTTTAACCAATTGAAATTCTTCAGGTTTCTCAAAAAATAATTTTACAGTACATAAATCTGAATCTGATAAATAACTTGCTAAGCTATCTAGACTTGATGGCATAAATCTAAATGAATCTAAAAATCTAAGTTCAATAAACTCATTTTTTCCTATAAAAATTTTCTTTGATATAGATATATAAAATTCTTTGTTTAGAGGAATTACACTAACATCACCTTCAATTTTTGATAATTCTTTTACGAATAAATGACAATCGTATGCTGAGAGATTATGAAAAAATATGGGGAAAAAATTAGGTAATTTATAATTTAAGTTGCAGGCATTATGAGCAGCACCTCGATAATTTCCACTTAAATGACAATGATCTAAAACTTTATCATTTTCAGTAAATAAACCTCCACATATATGACAATTTTGTTCTGAATTAAATGAATTTAATTGTTCAGTTGTTAATGCCTGTACTGGTTTAACTAAACGTAAATGATTTTTGTATAACATTATACAATCGTTGTGTAAACTCTGTATAAAATTCAATGTACAGTCTTCACCATGATATATTCTATATATATTTAAGTTATCATCAAATGAACATTTTATAAAATAGCTATATGCATAGGGTATATGCTTTTGAACTACTCTTATATTATCTGACTGTTTTATATCTAACTCTTCTAATATACATTCAAAATCAGCATATACTACAAACGGAACATTCATTTGCTTCTTAAAATTTTTAAACCTTAATACCGAATCCTTTATTTCTGGCATTTCTGTAACTATTTTATTGCATTCAATCCTATGTCGTTCCAGTTTGTTGATATCGCAGAAATGTAGTAGACATGTGTTGCATAAATAGGTTTTCCCATGACATTTTGTCAATTGATTACACAACAATCTGTTGAAATAAAAAAGAATTAAGTTTAGAAATTTCTATATATATATATATATATATATATATATATATATATATATACCTTGATATGTTTTTAATCCAAACATAGTGATATTTATCCTCCTTTTCGAGAAGTAGCAAGTATATATGATGTAATACTTTACTAGTTTTATTATTAGTAAAATAGTAAGGTCCGATTATTGTAGAATCATCATCATCCAATCCCAAAACAGTTATACTTATTTCAGGATTATTAGCTTCAAATGTTTTAATGGAGGTAACCGGTGTTGGAAACTCAACTCCCACAAAATTTAATGTTTTATTATTTATTATAATTTTATCAGCGGTAATGTCATGAATTTGTTTTTTATATAAAGAAACACGATAGTGACGCTCAACATTATCATTGTTATTAAAGAAGACTGATATTAATGCCCATTTAAAACAATATATATCTTTGTTTTGAACATTAACACACGCTTTTTTATTCATTATTTTTCGCGGTAAACAAATGAAATTTGTACCCTTTAGCGGTTGATATTTATTAATATTCACTTCTAAATGTGCTATTTCAGATAAAGACCAACCGCTGTCTCGTTCTTGAAATTCACTCATTTCATTTTTTATATAATCATATAGTTCATTAATTATCCCATTCAGCTCGCGATCATCCATTGTAGCATGCAATATTTGCATTTTCGTTTGATGTGATTTTAGATCCGTTTTATAGTAGTCTTCACTTTCTTTGATTAACACATAATTGCAGTATAGTTCAAAATTAAACTTTATATTAATATGCTTTTGTAAAGCATCTCTTAGTAATTCATACACTTGTTTGTTGATCAATTGGAAAAATGTTGTTATATTTAAACAGTATTTGTTAGGATTTTCAATTACGTATGCTTCAATACGATTTTTAAATGCACTTCTTATACATCTCAAGTTATCATTTATATGAACACTAGATAACTGTTTGTGTAAGTTAGTACGTAAATGGTGAGACCATTTAACGGTTGCAACATATACATCACATAAATCACAATATCGTGTATTGTCAACTGTCGTATTGTTTATGTTATGTTTACATCTTAAATGTCGTCTTAAGGATGTATTATGTTGAAAGCGTTGACCGCAATATACACAAAAAATAAAATTCATTTTGATTTCTGTTTGTATTTAAATAAGTTGTATCAACAACAACAACAACTGAAGGTGAAGCGTCAACAACAACAGCAACAACAACTGAAGGTGAAGCAGCAACAACGAGAACAACAAATTATACAGGCATATTATTCATCAAGATATTTGGAATGGTTAACGATGTTTCAACTCAAACATCAATAACCGAAGATGATGTTACAATTGATAATATAGATCTTATAAGAACTCCAGTTATTCCAAAACTGGTTCTTACAGTAAATATTTTATTTCTAATAATGTTGTTTCTTATAATATTTATAGCTATAATGTTTGCAATAAATATTACACATCGGACAGTACGTGAATTTTTATACGACTGTACTGATAATAATAATAATAACGATAATAGTTCTAATATTGATAATTATAATATAGAAATGTATTCTAGAACTTTGTAATGTAATCTACAAATAATTTTATATAAATAAATAAATATTTAAAATATCATTAAAAAAAGTTTTTGGTTTTTATTTTAAGTAACCCCCCCCCCCCCCCCCCCCCAACACACCACACACAGCTTTTTGCGGTTGCGACTTTTGCGATCACGCTTTTTTCAGATTACGGTGTTGCGGCTTACGCTTTTGGAGATTGCGATTTAGGCTTTTGCGGTTGCGGCTTATGCGATCACGCTTTATCAGATTGCGGTTTTTCTTTGCGGTTGCGGCTTTGCGGTTGCGACCTTTGCGGTTGCGACCTTTGCGGTTGCGGTTGCGGGGTTTTGCGGTTGCGGTTTTTGCGGTTGAGGGTTTTGCGGTTGCGGTTTTTGCGGTTAAATTATCAGATTGCGGTTTTTCTTTGCGGTTGCGGCTTTGCGGTTGCGACCTTTGCGGTTGCGACCTTTGCGGTTGCGGTTGCGGGTTTTGCGGTTGCGGTTTTTGCGGTTGCGGGTTTTGCGGTTGCGGTTTTTGCGGTTAAACCGCAAAATTGGCGCAGAACTCTTATAAACTACCTACTTATGTTAACTTTACGTTAAGTATTTGGTACGTATTTTGATTGGTGATAGAATGCCAGTAAGAAACGATATTTTTATTTATAGGCCGTAAAAAGTAAAAAATGAAGCTATGAATAGGTAAGTATAAAAATATGTGTGATTGTAGCTTAATGTTGTTGGTTACGATTCACCTAATCAAGCTACAATTTTTTATAATTTTATTGAAGGTAAGTATATAGTTTTAATTTGTTAAGTTTATTGGCGATGACACACCCGTTTTCATTGTGTTGTGTCATAGATTAATAAACAGATACAGAGTTGATCAGATTTCGAGGACATAGAAAATTCACTGCAAAGAAATTGGCCAGATAATTCCACTGTGTTCTTTGCGGGCCAAACGCTGCCTTGAAACAACAATAGCACAATTTGGGTACTAATGTTGTTGTTCCAGAGCGAAGTCTCGACGCAAGTAGGTAAAAAATTTGAATTCCAGCAGGTCATGGCATTCAAACCAAAAGATCATGCGCACGGCACGTTAACATAAGAAATTATGACGTCACATTTTATAGAATTTGATTTATAATTATAATGTTCATTTAAATAATTTATGAATAGGGTCCTTTATAAATCATTTTAAATACGAAATGATCCCACAGACTTAAGCTTTAGGACGTCCCACTTCACATGCGCAACATAATATTGCAATCTTCATAAGTTGAAAGACTTCCCTTGGCTTGGCAGACATATACATATATGCAGATGTGCACCAATATGTGTGAAATGAGACACACATACAACAACTAATTGGCGAGTCGCGGCACTAATTCTCTTATTTATAGAAATGGCATATAACGTTTCAATAAAACAATTATTAATAATGGTTGCACTCTAAATACGAAATTATAGTTTTCCTAGACATTGGATAAAAATGTATATAATAGAAGGTTTGTGCTATTTGGTTACATTGCTTATGAATAGTTAATATGCCCTATACCCTTTATTGGGAGTTGAAAGGGACTGGAGAAGAAGACATGACCTTAGGAGTTATAGGCATAGCAGTGCTTAGAAACCACAACAGTAAGTTAGAAGGGTGCAGAAGCTATAATCATAGGCTGTAGCCTCAAACAAAAAAGAGATAGCAAGGACAGAATTTGTGGGGTGCTTTTTTCATTGTCGAGTCGATTGTTTTGTTTTTGGTTGTTGTTGGCTCTTATGGAAAATGTTTTGAAGTTGTCATTGAATTGTGGGCATCGGCCAAAGTAGCTGCAGACAGCCGCGCGTTGTGTTTGCAACCTCGCTATCTTGCTGCAGAATGTTTGAAAAAGAGCTTTTGATTCAAACACCCTCTCTTTGTATTTATTACTCTATGGCTATTGCTATAGCCAATGACGCGACAAAACTACAAGCAGAGTACAGCGAACACAGCGAAGGCCTTTGTTTTTGTGTCTATTTTAAAACTCTACTTCTATTAATGCACTGATCTCCTCTCTAATTTGGCGTACAATTTGGTTGTACTTTACGTTGACACACACAACATAGTGCGCGTCATTACAATTTATAAAAACATTTTAATGTAACTTAGATAACACTGCTTCTTCTGCTGCTGCTATTGGTGTGGTGCTATTTTTTCTTTAGATTATTTGGCTGCCTTGGAGCGCTCAACGTTGGCAATGCAGGTCAGTGCACAGACCGGGATGTAAAATGGTCCAGCGCAGTCGTCAGGGCATCTTTTCGTTATCATAGGTAGCGTCTTTTCTTCTGTTGGTTTATAAGCTTTTGATAAGTTTCTTATTGGGTAATGAACAGCTTGTGCTTTGTGCTTGCGCCCAACCGCCTCTAAGTAATCTAGCTCACCGGCAAGTTTATTGGCGTTTTCCCAAGTCGAGGGCCTTGTGGTGTTATATAACACTTGGCAAATTTGCCACACCATACTCAGTCAGTAATTTATACTTTTATTTTTTTCTCCGTTGTTGTTTTAGTTGTTGTTATGTTGCTGCGCTTGCCACTGTTGTTGTTATTGGTTTATGCGTTATTTTTCCCAACTTGCGTGACACTTGTCAATATGAGCTTCTTTAAATACACATTTGCACGTTAGTGCAATTTGCTCAAAAAGCAGGATTTCGATCTCGATTCTTATCGATTACATGAAAACTGGACAAGTTATCGAATATCGGAAGCAAACTCTATCTGCGCGGGCACTAGGAGGACCTACGGGTAAAATTTAAATGACTCTAGCTCTTATGGGTTCTAAAATCCTTGTGTTCATACATACGGACAGACGGACATACGGAAATATCTACATCGACTCGGCTATTGATGATGATCAAGAATATATATATACTTTACGGGGTCAAAAACGCTTCCTTCTGCCTGTAAAATACATTTACAATTTGCACAAATACAATATACCCTTTTCAATGGGTTCAAGGTATAAAAAGTAGGATTAAAGCGCAAAAAAATATAAAAATCTTGGAGCACAAGTAAAACACGTCAATCACTCTCAACTGAGGACAAGCCCTTTTGACAGTGAGTACTCTTTGTATTATGAAAGAAAATTACTTAGGCGGAACTGTTAACTCATTGATCAAAATGTGTTCTAAATAGTTTTCCAGTCCGTAATTTCTTTATGGTCATTTTTCGTTGGCTTAGAAAGAACAAAATCTTCTATAATAAACAACCCGGAAGCAGTTGTTGATCTACTACAGAGCAAGTGTGAACCACCTCTTTTCGTCCATACGAAACCCCCTGATTTTTGTGAATAGTTATACCTTCTGCAGGTACAACAGGAAACTGCCTACAGTCAATAGAAATGTGTTAATTTCTTCTATGCTTAAGGTTTTTAACTATCTTTTGAATTGGGGTCCAAAAAGCTTCTGTACCCTGTGTTCACTTTGAGCGAGGAAGTACTACGGTATCATCTGAAAATTTTAGCATAAAGTTATGGAAAAGCTGGATGCATCGAAATCTATTTGCATTAACATGCCTGTTGCCCCATTAACTAATCCATCCCCAGTATCTACATTGACCGTCATCATATATTTGGCAGTGGTTTTTAGAAAAAAGGGATATACACAATCCCTGTATTTTGGACGACCTTAAACTACTAACGGCTTGTTAGATTCTCTGTCTACAATCCGCAGATAAATCTGTTGCTTTAATCAAATCATTAGCGGTAGAAATCAATTGATGAGTCGGAATCGAATTTAGCTTTATCGTGTTATTGCTATCTGTCGCCGCATTTGTAATAAATAGATGAATAGCATTATCGGGCACATTCGATTGCTGAGAAATGTGGGATCGGATAAGACTTATATCTTCGCCTGTCAAGTTTCCCGATGCCCTATTATTAAAATCAGAAGCAAACGATTGGTCCTCCCGTTGTCGCAAGATTTCTGTGAGCTCAAAACACTTGAAAAGGTTCAACGGCAATGACGTAGAAATTTCACTGTAGGGATCATTAGAGTTTGATTCGAAAATCCAATGGTGACAGGTCATAACTGTCGTAGATCCCCGAAAACTATGACAGAAATACCACCAAATGGGGAAGTATTCAAAAATATGTTTTTACTAAATCATTAAGGCCCTAAAATCGGAACCAGATTGATTAACTGGTAATGAAAACATGGAATGCAGTGTTGAGCCACTGATTACGAAAGCTGCTTTGCATGTTGGAGCACACAATAGTATTTTAGGAGAAGTTGGATCACTTCCTGGCCTAATATTGTACATTACGGACAAAGACTGAAAAAGGGCTAAAATAAGTCGGCTCTTTCCCACACCAACAACAAATTCGAATTTGATTTTGACATTGTGCAAAACATGTGTAAATTATTATTCTGCTTGAAGTTTAGAGACCTGAATATATCGGCTTAACTTTCAGCTGAAACTATAGCTGGAAGATTTATAAATCGGACATTGCTCGTCATTTCTATAATGTTTAAGGCATTAAAATGATGATTATTTCCTAATCCTAATACACGAAGTCCATCATCTACTACTCCTTGTTATTCAACATTTTCTTAATTTTCTGCCTGCACTGAATTTGAATGTAAGCTACTAAGTATATTGTCTGCTATTACACTCGATTTACTCCTGTTTCTGGCCGCACAACGGTTCGCAGTCTCCTTCTATTAGTTCTGCATTTTAATCTCTCCGTGGGACATACTATACAACAAATAAATAAATATCTTCTCTACGAAACCACTATCATCGCAAAGTGCGTAAGCTAATTGCTGGGAAGCCCTGGGTGTATCGATCTCATGAGCATCATATATATTTTGGCGAGTACCACTATGCCGTTTAACTGTAATAAGCTAGGCATAAAGCATCGGAACGCCGAACATAATAGTCCCATTTCCAATATTGCTACTAAGTCATCGGGTAAGTCTTGCAACTGTTGCTAAGACATCCTTATCCCAACCCGATAACCGGTAACAATAATAACAAGAAAGAGGTTCTAGTCAGGATCTTCCGACTAGGGGATACCCTGAACCCTCTTCTTCCGACATCAGATGCATATATATATTCTATTTCAGAAGCTAGATGTGAAGTTTGGGTACTCTAGCTCTTATTATTTACCAAAATTGCCAAAAAAACAGGATATCGATATCAATTCTCATCGATTGCTTGGAAAACGGAGTAAGTTATCGATTATCGGAAACAAGCTCGATCTGCGCAGGCACTAGGACACCTACATCTAAAATTTCAAGTCTATATTGAAAATTGATTGATCTATATTGAAAAAAACGTGCCATTTTGTCGATTTGGGTCAAAATAATGAATTTCCTTTTTTTTATGCCAATCGATACAAGTGATCGTTACGAGTCAAAAATTGTATAAAATTTCAAAATCGGACATTATTTGACGAAAATATACCAAAAAATCATCAAAAAGGTTGACTACGAACGAATCGGTTTTTTGTCTACAACAGGATATCGATATATATTTTTATCGATCGCTTGGAAACGGAGTAAGTATTCGATTATCGGAAACAAACTCGATCTGCGCAGGCACTAGCAGCACCTACATCTAAAATTTCAAGTCTATAGCTTGTGATGGGGCGATAAGTTTTATTTCTGTAAACATAAACATACATTGCCATTGGCATGATCAGCTGATCGCAATCAACTTCGATGGGCAGTACTGCACCATTGTAAAAAGAGCACTTATTGTCACTGAAAAAAGGCCAGCAAGTCAGTGCTGTTTAGTATCTTTGTTCAGAATGAATTTATTCAGTTTTTATAATGTTCGTTTAGCCTATGGATATACATATATACTTATGCTGTTATTCGTTAACAGCTACAAAGAGAGGGAGAGTGAGTAGCTCGCATAGTGAGCATTTATATTGCTCACGGAATGCGCTCAGACGGAGCGTGGGATATGCAGCATAAGCATAAACGGTCAGCTAGGGAAGCTAGTGCTGCGTAATATGAGACCGAGCCAATACATAATGTGGCTCTGGGCTTGTTTACCATATTATTGTTATTGTATGCAACAAAGTGCTGCATACTTTATACTTTATATTTAAGTACGGGGTATTCTGTAAGGGCATATACGCACTACGCCTCCCTTTTTAGAGAAATAACGTAACATTATGAATGTGTAGTTATTAAATGAACTTAGTTATTGAGGTTTTCTTTTTTTTTTTTGTAAAAAATTTAAAATTTTTTTTTTATATAATAAAAAATTTTAAATGTTGGAGTATAAAAATACAAGATTATTTAAGGTATAAAAATTTATAATTCGTTTATATGTAAAAAAATTTTTTTTTTTTTCATTAGGTTGATCAGGCGTCATATGTTTTTTTTTTATTTTATTTTTTGGAGTTCGAATTCAGAAAGAGAATTTTGGATTATTAAGAATTAAAAATTTTTAATCTATTCTTATGAACTTTTTGTTTTTTATCTTTACTATCTTTAATAAAAATGTTGTCATTATCTTCTATTTTCTCTACTATATATGGTCCTATATATAGTGGGTCTAATTTCTGCCCTGTTTCGTTTCTTATAAGTACTTTATCTCCTACTTTTAATTCAAAGTTTTTTGTTTTTTCGTCATATGCTAATTTCCTATAAGCCTTGTCTTTTTCTAACATAATTCTAGCTCTTTTGTATGCTATTTCTAATCTAAACTTTATTTCTTTAGAATAGTCATCCACCTTGAGTTGGCTGATTTTTAATATAACGGCCTCTTTTTCGACTCTTTGGAAGAACTGACCTAGGTCGAGAACTCCATTAGTATATAAATCGCTAACTTAAATTCCTGCGATAATTTTATTTCCATGTTTCAATAAACATTTAGATGCTGTTATGCACAAGGTCACTACTTTTCGTACTTCATCATTTGTAATGACTTCATGTACGTTGGGCTTAGATACATTTTTTTGACTTTGCCTTGGCAGAAGTTCATAATTTTCTACTGTACAGTTTTTATTTTGTCTACTTTGTCGCCTGGTAGTGACTTTCAGGACTTTATGTTGCATATCTTTGAGTTCTTTTATATTAATACGCGAAAGGGCGTCTGCTACGAAATTATCTTTCCCCTTTAGGTATTCTACTGTGAAGTCGTCTTCTTCAAGCTCTAGCCGCATGCGAGTTAATTTGGAACTTGGATTAGTCATAGAAAAAAGATATGTCAATGGTCTGTGATAGTAAAATGTTTGCCATAAATATATGGTCTAAAATGGGTAATTGCCCAATGAATTGCCGCTAACTCTTGTTCTGTTGTGCTCTTATTGCTTTCCCCTTTTGTAAATGAACGAGATGCATAAGCTATTGGGAGCTGAATTGCGTCACGGTTCTGAGTTAGAACTGCTCCGCAAGCTTGTTTACTGGCATCTGTTATAATGCAAAATTCTTTGCGAAAATCAGGATATTGTAATAATGTGGGGTGCATAAGCTTTTCTTTAAGGGATTGGAATGCGTTTTGGCATTCACTTGACCATTCAAAAGGAACATTCTTTTTACATAATCTAGTTATGTGCCGTGAATAATCGGCGAAGTTTTTTATAAATCGACGATAATAATTGCAGAATGCTACAAATCGTCTCGCGCTGTCAGCATCATGTGGGACAGGATAATTTTTGATGACGTCAAACTTCTTGTCATCTGGCAATACTCCTTTGTCAGTGCATTTGTGACCTAAAAATGTCACTTCATGCATGAAAAATGAATATTTTTCTGGATGCAACTTTAGGTTATATTTCCTACATACATTAAAAACATCAGTTAAGTTTTAAATCATGTGTTTTTCGGAACATCCTATCACCATTAAGTCATCCATATTAAGGAATGCCTGGGAGGGTTCTAAACCCGAGAATGCTATAGTCATCATTCTCTGAAATGAATTTGGTGCTATTTTAAGACCAAATGGTAATCGCGTGAAGCGATATGAGCCATTGCTCGTTGAAAAAGATGTTATATTTCTTGAATTATCTTCAAGTTAAATTTGGTGGAAACCTGACATTAAGTCAAGGCATGAAAAGTATTTAGCTCTGCCCAGTTGGTCTAGAATATCATCAATTCTGGGGAGCGGGAATTTATCAGAAAGTAGTTTTTTGTTGATTTGGCGATAGTCAATTACTAATCGCCATTTCTTTTCTTCCGAATTTGATAATGATTTTTTCGGAACTAACAAGAGTGGGCTGTTATACTCGGATACAGACGGTTCTACGAATTTGTCGTTTATTAATTTCCCTACTTGTTTTTGAATTTCTTGAACGTGGCTATGCGGGCTTCTGTAGTTTTTAATTAAAATGGGTTCATCATCTTTAAGTCTTAATGTTTGTTTATAGAAATTATTTGTCGCTATTAGTTCGGTTTCGAGTCCGAATACATAACAATACTTGGTGCATAATTCTGTTAGTTGACTTTTGAATTGTTCTGGAAAATTTTTCTTTAATTTTAAAAGAACTTGTTCGCTTCTATTTTCTGGATTTTGTTTACTTTGACCAATTGGTCGAAATTAGTTGTGTTTAAAAGGCGAATGTATAGATGTTTGGATGCTGCTATTGTATATGCAACATAAATTCCATTATGTATTTCTTGATTAGGAACAAATATATAATCATTTACTGTATTAATGTCTATTTTTTGAATTAGTTGGGATCTGGCTGGCAAGAGAACTGTATTGTTGCCAGCACTATATTTTATCGGAACATGAATTGGGTAATTTAAATTTTGAGGTCTAATTATAAACCAGTCTTCACTTGGTTTGAAATCTAATTGACAATAGAATTTTTTAATAAAATCAATCCCTATTATTCCATCACACGGTATTGAAAAATCGGAATCTACTAAATGAAATTCGTGTGGAATAATATATTTTGTGGATTGAAGTTCTATTGAAGTTGTTCCTTGAGATTTTATTACACCTTGGCCTATGCCTTGGATGTTAATAATTTTTTCTTCTTGAATTTTGAAATTGTCTGAATTTATTTTTAAAAGTGAGATATCTGCACCAGTATCTATTAGGAATGTGAGTTTATTTTCAGTTGAATGATTATAAAAAGTGACAAATATATTAAGACTGTAATTGATGGAATGAACCTTTACATTTACTGGTTGTTTCCTAAAGGGTTCTGAGAGTTTTCCGGCGTATTTTGCGCCATTCTCACATTGTTACTATTATTACCTTGGTTGGAGTTACCTCGGCCTCTTCCTCTATTTTGGCCTCGTCTTCCTCCACGGTTATTGTAATTATTGTTATTGTTGTTACCGCCCCGGTTATAATTGTTGTGGTTGTAATTTCTGCCAAGATTATAACCTCGGCCTCCTCTATTATTATTGTTTGCACCTCGTCGATAATACAGGACAGTGTAACTTTGACCTGTTATCTCCGTGCAGCTATTAACAAATTTGGAGACTGCATCATGCATATTTATGAATGTGCCTGCCCGCATGATAAGTTTTACCTTAGCAATTGAACAATTTTGGGTTATAGCTTTTACAGCTGTTGTAGTGCTGTATTTGTTTGCTAGTGATTGGCTTAGACCTTCACTGATATAAGCGCCTTCAAGGGCCTTTGCCAGTTTTTCCACCTCTTGGGTGTATTGGTTAGCCGTTTTATTTTTCTGTTGCACATTAAGAAGCTAAGCAGGTACAACTTCTACCGATTCTCCTTTTACTGCATTTGCTGCGTAATGATTGCAGCAATTGTCTGCTCATTACTTATTAAATTTCTCGCATGGCCTTTTAGCTTTGTTTTTATAAGGCTTATGGCCGTTAGCTCATGTGTGCCTTTTAAGGTTTCTAATAGATTCAAAGAATCTAGAAAACTTTGTAGATTTTCCGGCTTACCGTCAAACTCTGGTATCTGGTATGATGTGGCTAGCTTGATAAATTCTACAACTGTTTGTGCCATGTTTACTAATTTTGTATCTTCTATTTGGTCGTTTGTCAGTAGTGACTTATCAAATGTTACCGGTGTATTTAACACCGATGGTAGATAAAGTTGGAGATCATACTTTTTTATTAAGTTTACCTGATTATCCCTTAGACGCTGTAAAACGTCTGAAGTTTGGACTCTGTGTAAACTTCCGCTACTTAAATATTTTATTTAAGCAGTGGCTTAGACCTTGTCTAAGTCGTTGGCTCGACTCATGTAACGCTTCCTCAGTGATTTTTTATGAAGAAGATAAATCTTCAGAAGGATGTTTACTGAAGCTATTACAATGAGTATTATTAGCAGTATGTTTGTTAACTGCACATGGGGAGTGGTGTCTACGACTTCTCCTACGTTAACAACATTGGCAGTGTTATCATCTGCCTTTGATTGTTTTCCCCCCATGTTCCTATATAAGTACTCTTGCTTTTTGATTTGACTACTACCTATGCAGACGTACTAAGACAATTGTTGTCTGCCCTAGAATCGGATGCTCGTCAATAATTGTTTTTATTTTGACGTAGGGTAGTGTAGACAAGATTATTCCGCACTCTATTTTAGAACATGAATAGAGTGGACTTGTCACTGTGCCGAATGTTTCTATATATTCGGATTTAAACTCATATACTGATATGAATTCTCTATGCCTTTGCAAAATTTGTATGGCTCGCATACGAAAGTCTGTATAGTCGTTATATACTTTGTTAATCTTGTCCTCGATCATGCTAATTCTTGATCATAATTTTGAATTACCTAATGAGACAAGCGGAGCACTTATTTCTTTATATTCCAACTGAACGAATTATAACTTTTTAATTTCCTCTTTTTTATATTAATATTCATATATAGTATGGGATCATACATAAAATTAAAAAGGAATTATCTTAGAAAATTTACGAATGGCTGTACGGGCCAAACGTCTTGCCGGTCGACTCAATTGTCGTCGGGCATTACAATTTTAAAGTTTTATTTATTACTATTTAATTTAATATGTTGGGCGCTGTCGGTACTGTTGCTATAGGGTCTTCTTCTTTTTTTTCTTCCCACGTAGGCATAAGGGGCGGTTTGCCTCTCATGCAACTCGTTTTAGTTGCTTAGTATTCCCTCGTAGGCATAAGCGGCGGTTTGCCTCTCATGCAACTCGTCTTAGTTGCTTAGTATTCCCTCGTAGGAATAAGCGGCGGTTTGCCAGGTGACGGCTCCTTTTGAATTGTTGTTTTTCTTTTTGAATTTTTTTTTTGTTTCTCTTTTTTACAGGTAAAAATGTAAGTTTTTCATCATCGCATCATCAACGTGGGTGGTGGGGGCTTTTGTTTGTTATCCATTTTTCATCGTTATATAATTAGTCGTGCAGTAATCGCCCCTCAAATAAGGAGTGTCCACATTTTCATTATAATCATCAGTCGTGCACAAGTATGTTTTTTAATGCCCCTCTCATTAGGGACACACATTTTCAACATACGTGTTTTTCTTCATAACGTTTTCCATTCAAAATCATCAACATTCATTGGCGGTTGTGTATATATCATAACTTATCTTCCATTTCAACATTATATATTATACATTATCATTATACTTTTGTCCTTGTATTCCCATTTTGTCCACAATTAGTCGGGGATGTGATCAACCTTTGTTGCTGTGAGACGCTCGACCGCCCTGCACTATTATTTTTTAACATGTTCGTGACACTTGTGACGGTCGCCATGTAAAAAGAGCACTTATTGTCAATGAAAAAAGGCCAGCACGTCAGTGCTGTTTAGTATCTTTGTTCAGAATGAATTTATTCAGTTTTTATAATGTTCGCTTAGCCTATGGATATACATATATACTTATGCTGTTATTCGTTAACAGCTACAAAGAGAGGGAGAGTGAGTAGCTCGCATATGCCTGTATTAGTGAGCATATATATTGCTCACGGAATGCGCTCAGACGGAGCGTGGGATATGCAGCATAAGCATAAACGGTCAGCTAGTGAAGCTAGTGAACCGCGCTGCGTAATATGAGACCGAGCCAATACATAATGTGGCTCTGGGCTCGTTTACCATATTATTGTTATTGTATGCAACAAAGTGCTGCATACTTTATACTTTATATTTAAGTACGGTGTATTCTTTAAGGGCATATACGCACTACACCATAACATTTATGCAATTACATATGATCAGCGGAGGTTAATAACATAACTAGAGTGACCACAACCTATGTTAATGACGCCGTTGAGAATGAAAATATCGTGTCTTGGGTGAATGCTTAATTGCCTCTTTTAGTTTTGGCGTTGCGTCATTATTTTCCATTTTAATCGCCAACGAGTACAGTCGGCTTAGATTGCTTTAAAAATTATAAAATTCAATTTTTCACGTGGGCGTAATAATCCCACGTGTATCGGCACTCAAGCTCGGAAAAACAAAAAATTTATAAATAAATAAAAGGGAAGGAAAAAAGGTCCACGGTCCCCGGAAACATTTCACCGGAATAAAGAAAATTTTCAGATTTCGGACACTGACAAATCTTCACTAAGGGATCGTTACTGGAGTCGTGGGGTGCCTTTTCTGTGTGTGGTAGTCGTAGGAAGGTGCAGGCTAAAGCGCGGGGCTGCGTTATTGCGTGCCAAAAAGAAAAATTACGCATAACGCGTAGTCCTTATCGGAGCCAAAGCCAAAGCCCAAAGCACCAAAAAGTGACAATCTACACTGGTAGTAGGGAGCGAATTTCCTAAGGCCGAACCAAGATTTAGCATCGTCTCATTTTCTGCAGATAAGCTTTGAACTTCGCTAACCAATAGTTCTTGCTGCACGCACAGGCAGACCAACGTGACCACGTGTTCGACCCATTGATTCCCGGACATTCTTGAGCGCAGATCTGGTGGATAGCTAACCAGTGCGTACCCTCACTCGAATTTACAACATCTGATATAATTGTTAAACGGCATACTGGCCGTAGGTATAAGCGAAGGGCATAAGTACACATGAAATTTAAATTGCATTTCTTTCCGTTTTATATCGCTGACATTGTCTTTCGATCCTGATTTAGCATGTATATGTCACTGACTACTATATTTCTACGTTACACCGTTCAATTAAGAGTCCACAGCACACAATCGTCGTCAACAGGCCTGCTGACATCGTTGGATCATACTAAAGTAGTGAGTACTGTGTGAAAGAACAAAACGTAATAAGCCAACGGTTATAGTCAGCGGGTGTACTCCTAATCAGCCTTCGTAATTACAGATAACTTTTGTGGATCATTCAGATCAGCAGTGATTTAACTTCATATTAGTTTCGAAGTGTAATCTCATTCATGTGTGTTTTTGCCCAGATTGAGTGAAGATTTATAAAAAAGGAAAACGTTGTTCTTCTCACGTAATGTATTATGAAGTACGATCATGAAATTAAATCTTCTTTGAATACAATTTTATGATAAAATGAAATCTTAATTCCTTTTTGGGCACCTTAGGTAAATAATATCGCACACAAAAGGGCAGTTGCAATGACAATCGCAGATTCAGCTACAGGCAGGGTGGGTGAAGACCGAGGGCAGCCAACATCTAAGCTCCTCGGCTCTATATGATATATTCTGCTTGCAGATCGTAGTCGCTCCTTATATATCGTGGTATTCCGTCATACCTTAACTCTGTCTACCTTTTTTTTTTATTTATTATACTTGACGCGTCGAGTGTGTTAGGGAGCAAAAGAACCCACGCCACTTCCCTGAGCACGATCGGAACCCGTAGATGGATTACGCTCCCAATGCACAACACGAGTATTAGTGAGACGCACCCAGCGTAGCCGTCGTGTTCGTTACAAGCTCTTATATGTTCTGAGATCTTTGCGTTCATACATAGGGACGGACGGACGCACGAACGTACGGACAGATGGACGGACGGACAGACAGACGGACATGGCTAGATCGACTCGGGTATTGATGCTGATCAAAAATATATATACTTGATGGGGTCGGAGATGCTTCCTTCTGTCTCTTACATACATTTCGATTTTGTACCAATACAATATACCCTTATACCCATTTTTAATGGGTTCATGGTATAAAAACCACTTATTTACTGCTTTCGGAGAAAGACTTTCCTAAACAGCAGTAAACGGCTTCCTGGGTGGATATTTTCGTACCCGAAATGAACTTATGCCCTATATGCTGTAACCTTTGCTTTAACCTTTGCCCCTGCCAATTTCACTTACAGCTTCAAACATTAGCTTTGAAATGCCTCTCTGGGACTTGTTAATATAATTAACGACGAAACTGCAGCAAGCATAGGGATCTAATATAAACTGGATGTCTATATTGGCCCGCTGCAGTAGAAGCAGGTGAGTATTATAAGCGTTAAGCTCAATTGCTGCGAATGATCGCTTTAAATATATTTTGGGCTTCCTAGGGTTCGGCCTGAGTGCATTTATATAGCACTCATAAGTTAAGTTAAGTTGATCGTGGGACAAAAACTAATTGAAATCGCTAGCGGATATTCTAAAACGGCCTGAATCTTTTCGAAATTTTTAGCGAAGCACTTCTTTATTTATAGCATCATCTTCTAATGGGCATAGAATTTCTGTTTTGGGCATTGGAGTGTATGGAATACCAAATCCACATATTTTCTGTGCCTTAACTTCTCGCCTACATGAGTGCCTGTGATTGTGAGTTTGATACTTTAAAAATGGAGCCAAATCCGGGTTATTTTCTTTAGTTGTGATAAACTGATCAATAAAGGACTATACAGACGGAATGTTTGACTCATCAGCCAAGTCAACTTTTTTGGCATCTTTCAGCCAAAACATGCCATAAATGTGGCTGAAACTCAACTCGCCAACTCTGTGACTACCAAAAACAGCGGTTTCCTATTTCATTAGTTTTAAAACCTGCCTATAACGAAAATTAAAATACCTAGCCCAAGTAACAGGGTCGGCTCTAAATAGACGGGATTTGTTGGCATAATAACATTCCGTTTGTTCTAGTTGAATTGAGAATTGTTCTGGTCGGGTTATTTCCCTCTTCAACTTAGTTCAGACAACTCAACACTGATTTAGTAAAATGGTCTGCTTGCTTTTCGTATGAAGATATATCAAACACAAAGATTTAGATTATGCGATGTATTTACCTAAGGATAAGTCCCATGTTATAAAATGTTATAATATTGTTATATTAATATCGAAGTGCCTTAAACCCTTCCTTTCTGCCGTAAAACCGTTTCCGATTATCATAATTATCGCTCATTAGCGCTTCTCGTATATATCTTAAAATTAAAATCCTTTCGGGATCAATTCCCATTTAACTCTTTGACCAATTACGATCGATTTATTGATGATGGCTGTCGTTCGTAGTAATGCAAATTTAACTCTCAGCGAAATACCTGCAGTGTGTACCATATGCAATGAATCATCGATTGGTGATGCAGACACTGTAGAAACTCCATGTGCTCATAAATTTCATCGAAATTGCCTAGATCAATAGTTAAGAAGCAATGACACATGTCCCACTAGCAAACGAGTTTGTAGTCGAGAATTATTCGAAGATAGCAGTGACTTGAATGCAGTAGCTTCACAAAGACCTACAAACACGGGGGCCGTCCCTCGGTACCCAACTATTACCCGAAGTAATGCTCGAAATACTCCTAAAGCCGCCAGCGTTCGTCCTAGTGGGCCGACCAACTCTCGGGAGCAAGCGGGATCGCGAAACACCCAACCTTAGGGAATCGCTTGGTTTGTCAGAACAGCGTGTGCAGTTGCTTATCAGTAAGACAGTGGAAGCCCATAAGGCTGAAATGGCGTCCTATTTGTCCGAAGAATTAAATGCCGCAGTTAGAAATTTAAACTTGTATCAGGAGCCACGCGAGGAACCCCAATTAGAATGGGAAAATGATTTTCCACGTGATGCACCGCGATCGAACAACGCTTCGAGATTACCGAATGCTAGTGTTCAGTCTGATGCGAGACGTGAATTCGCAGTCGATAGGACCGACAAAATATCGAGTGTCATATCCAATTGGGAAGTCAGATTTTCAGGCGTGGGTAGTGATATCCCAGTCGACGACTTTATATATCGCATAAATTGTTTGACTTCACAATGTTTAAATGACAATTTTAGGTTGTTATATCAGTTTGCCAACTTGCTGTTTACCGGACCAGCTTTGACATTTTTTTGGAGATATCACCATACAACTGACCAAACAGGCTGGTTCAATTTGTGCACATGCTTGCGAGAAAGATATAAAGACCACAGATCAGACGAAGACATAAAAGACATGGTTAGAAGACGCAAGCAACGAGGGTCCGAAAGCTTTGATGAATTTTTAGATGCGATTCTTGCCTTGTCAGATGCGTTACGGGAACCAATGTCAGACTCAGAGTTAGTGATCAATGTCAAGCGCAACCTAAAACCAGAATTAAGACAAGAACTACTTCATGTAACTGGGGTGAGTATCCTCACCAAACCAAACCCAGATCTACCTCTACACACCTACACCATCGGGCCTGGTACCATCTATGCTAGCGGCCCGTGGCCTTGCACCAACTCCACTACCTAAGCATCCTATCTCTCTGCTGGGCCGTGGCCTCGTAACACTATGCTAGCGGGCCGTGGCCTCGCACCAACTACACTAGCGGGCCGTGGCCTCACACCAACTCCACTGCCTAATCGCTCTATCTTTCTGCTGGTCCGTGGCCTCGTACCACTATGCTAGCGGGCCGTGGCCTTGCACCAACTACACTAGCGGGCCGTGGCCTCGCACCAACTCCACTACCTAGACACCAACCGGCAATGCCCACCCCGGAGCCACAATCTCGTATCACATGCCCCTCGTTCGAGGTTAGGTCGAACACCGGTTAGCTCCGATGTTAAGGTAAGCCGGGAACTTGCGCTCTCAAAGACGGTGTTGAGCAACCGATCGACAACGCACGGTTGCAGCGGCGGCCGGCGGTTAAATTCAAACTCACTATTTAAATCAATTATAATATTCGCGGCTCTTTGCCTCTTTACTACTAATCGAACTGATTATATTACTGATGGCTCCTTGCCTCTTATTTCACTAAGATCTTAACCTAATATAATTAATACTTATAACTAAAGAAAATTAACGCGTTGTCCCGCCAGCGGCTCCTTGCCGTAATTTGGCCAAAGGGATGACGGCTCCTTGCCGTGAAAACTGTGGGGTGGCTGGTCTCATTAGCCGCCTCACACACGAGGATGCTCCCTCGGGACTGGGTCGGCGATGGCCTCCACTCCGGCGACGCTTGCCCCTGGCGGCTGTGTCGGCGCTTTCCGCCGGGTACTTCTTTGGCACCCTCCCATTCGCGCTTTGCGGGGTTCAGACGGGGTTTGTTGGCTACCGCGGGGACTTTTCGTAGGTACCGCAGCGTTATCCTGGGAAACTGGCTGCCCGGGACTACCTCCAGACGGTGGGTGGCAAAGCGGCGACGGAATTCCGGCTCGTCCTCCGTTGACGGGTCCCCTCCCACTAAGGGTTCTGGGTCGAGGCTCAGCGGGTCTGCTTCCCCGTCGTTTGCGCGGATGCCGTTCGGCACCTCCGTCGGTGGCGACTTCGCGTCTCCGGCCGACGGGGATATCTCTTCTCCTACCGCCTCCACGTCCTGCGCTGGTGGTGTGTGCTCCTCCGTTCCGAACGGTGCAGACTCTTCCTCGTCCATCTCGCCGGCCGCGGTTGGGGTTGCCGGCTCTAATGATTGTGCCGAGTGGGATGCGAGGGGCGGAGATGCAGGCTCTTCTGCGTACGGTGACGAGTTCCGGGCGAATGGTGCCTCCACGAACATAGTTGTGACCTCGACTGCCATCAGCAAGACCATCCCGTCTAGCCTCTCCATTATGCTGGTCCGCCGGGAGAATAGTGTATGGCGGAACTGGCGAGGCGGTCCTTCTTGCCGTTCTCTTCGACAGTACTCACGCCCCTGGCGTGGGTCGCGCGGACGGCCTGCGGCTCCCGGCCCGGGGAAGGCTCGGTGTCCCCGCTGCTGTTGTCTTCGTCTGTCGATATGTCGATAACTTCGGGTTCCATCTGAAAGTTCAGCTTATTGGTTAACTTACTCTTTACTTATTTGTTAATGCCCTATTCTCTCAGTGCGGCTCACACTTTACTATGCCTATTCTGAATTATGTTGTTAATGTTAGTTTTATCTAAGCTTAATCATAATAGTTTCGTTGGGCGACGGGTGTTGCTCTCATCCTTCGCTTACTCGTGGGCATTTGCGTGCCCTGGATCTTCGTCTTCTTCGTCGCTCGTCGCCTTTCTGTAGAATGGTTTCAATTGTGAGATGTTGGCCACCCTCTTCTTGCGGTCGTCTGATTTCACCAGCCGCACAATATTGGGGGATATGAATATGAAGACTTTGTAGGGGCTGTCAAATTTGGGTGCCAACTTTGCGGCGAAACCTTCGGCAGCGTTGGACAACTGGTGCTGCCTCAACAGGACCATCGAGTCCAACGAGGGCCGCCACTCTCGTCTCCGCAAGTTGTAATGCCTGCCCTGGTCCTTTGATGCGCGCTGGAGGCTACTGTGGACGATATCAAAAATTTCTTTTAGCCTATGCACCTTTGTCCTAGGGTCGAGCGCACTAGTTGCGGACCCCGGAGTTACCTGATCGTACAGAGCTGCGGGTAACCGAGGTTCCCTGCCCTGCATCAGGAAAGCGGGACTAAAGCCCGTTGAATCTGCCACGCTCGTGTTGACCGCCAGCGAGATCTCGGGCAAGAGTTCATCCCATGAGCTCTGGTGGCCCTCAATTAATTGCGCTATCATGGTCCTTACAGTCCGGTTAGTCCTCTCAGTGGGATTCTCTTGCGGACAGTACGGGGCGGTATACTGGATCTCTACACCCAGGGACCCCAAAAATGACTTGAAGCTCCGACTCGTAAATTGTACCCCGTTGTCGCACACAAACATTTTAGGTACCCCGAACTTACTTAGAATCCTCTCTCGCAGTTTGCAGGTCTGCTGCCGTGCCTCTTCTGAGAGGGACCAACTCCACCCATTTCGAGAAAGCGTCATGGAACACCAATAGCATCATGTTTCCATGTTTCGACCGTGGAAGGTGTCCGACGAAGTCCGCGCAAAGTACCGCCATCGGCTCTGCCACCTGCCTCGTCAGCATGCGACCAGCCGGTTTGAGTTGCTCACTCTTAAATTTGTGGCAGTCTTCGCAACATTTCACGTATCTGGCGGCATCGCGGAACATACCCGGTCAGTAGTACCGCTGGGCTAACCTCGCCACCGTTTTTCTGATACCTTGATGTCCGGCCGTGGGAGCATCATGACATTCCCGCAGTACCCTCTGGCGTTGACCACTGCCTACGCATAGTTTCCAAGGGATGTAGTCCTCATCGTCTATCCGGTAACCCAAATGCCTATATAGCTGTCCGTTTTCCTCGGTGTAATCCGGGAACTTGGCCGGCTCTTCGGCGATTCTAACACGCATCCTCGCGACCCATTTGCAGAGGGCCTTGGCCACCACTGCTTGTTGACAGGTCTCTAGAGGATTCCTCGACAGGGCATCGGCCACGACGTTGAGCTTCCCTCGACGATAATGAACGTCAAATTGGAATTGCTGCAGTTCCAATGCCCATCGCGCAATCCTTCCTGACGGGCTCTCGATCGAATTCAGCCACTTGAGCGCTAGATGGTCCGTTATTACGTCGAATCGGTACCCTTCTAGATAGCAACGCAACTTCCGGATCGACCACACGATTGCCAGGCACTCTTTCTCAGTGGCGGAATAGTTTACCTCGGCCTTCAGTAACTTTCGGCTTGCGTATGCTATCACCCGCACTTGTCCATCGATCGTCTGCGTCAGCACTGCACCGAGGCCACACTCACTCGCGTCAGTCTGCAAGACGAACTTGGCGGAAAAGTCGGGGCAAGCCAACACAGGGGCAGTCGTCAAGCTCTGCTTCAATTGACGCAATGCATCCTCCTGTTCTTGCTCCCATACCCATTTCTGCCCCTTCTTCAAGAGCGCTATGAGTGGCTGTACCTGGGTCGCGAAATTGGGTACGAAACGCCTGTACCATGACGCCATCCCGAGACACTGTCGCAGTTCCTTGCAATTTGTTGGCGCCCTCAGGTTTCGTATCGCCTCCGAAGCGCGCTGGAATGTCGCACACGCCGAGTGTAAGCCGAATGGCATCACCCGCCATTGGAAAAGACCTCTTCCAGGGACTGTGAATGCCGTACACTCCCGGCTATCGGCTGCCATCGGTATCTGCCAGTACCCGTGCTTCAAATCCAGAGTTTAGATGAACCGGGCGTGGCGCAACCGCTCCAGGATGTGGTTAATACGAGGCACCGGATAAGCGTCCGGAATGGAATGCGCGTTGAGTTGTCGGTAGTCAATGCACAAACGCCACTCGCCAGTCTTCTTCTTGACCAAGACGATCGGGGCGCTGTGCGGACTACGCGACGGCTCGATGGCATTTGCCCGGATCAACTCATCCACTTGCTCGTCGATCACCCATGGCTGCATGGCCGGATTCTTGGGGTAGTACCTTTGTTTCAACGGCTTGTCATCCTTCAGCCGGATTCGGTGCTCCGCGATGTGCGAGATTCCCTGCAGCCCCTCGAAGAGAGCCAGCTCTGACTCCAGGAACTCCCTCAGTTTTGGGTCCAGACCCGCTGGCCAATCCGCCTCTTCGATGCCGTTATCGCCCCGATCCGGCCACCGTCCACCTTCAGTGGGTGTCCTATTGCTGCGTTCCGTGTGTATTGGAACCGACCAGATCCTGGTCCGGACGACGCCGTTGCCCGTTTCCCGTATCCGCGCGGCGGCAACACTCCCGATCTTGCTCAGCCACTTTGTTTCCTTTTAGTTTTTTTTTTTTTTTTTTTCTTTTTGTCTTTATATCTTTCACCAAACAAAAATACAAAACAATATTCCACAAAAGTATTTACCCCCTTTTTTAAAAAAAAAAAAAAACTCAACAAAAGGTATTTCAAAATTTTCTTTTCTCACTTTTCCGCTTTTAGGCTCTTCCTTATTTGGTCGCTGCCTTTATCTTTATTGTGAACCTCGGTTTATTTTAATTTTATTATTATCCACTCATTTTTATTTATTTGTGTTTAATTAATTTTTTTTTATAAAAGAAAATTTTATTATTATTCACTTATTTTTATTTATTTTTGTTTAATTAATTTTATTTATAAAAGAAAATTTTATTATTATCCACTTATTTTTATTTATTTTTGTTAAATTAATTTTACTTATAACAGAAAATATTATTATTATCCACTTATTTTTATTTGGCACTTGTTCCGCTCTTATATCCTTTGTTCACATTCACTTGAAGGGTGACCACTTCACTGCCCCGACAGCTGTACTCACGAATTCAACTTTTCACCGCGCGTGAGTTGGATTCGCCCCACTGTACAACCGGTGCCGCGACGCCTTAACGGTCCTTCGACGCCAACGTCGACTGCGCCGCGCGCAGTCCGGCTTGCTGCTAGCATTTTTGTCACTCACCAGCTGCCCGTGTTCATTTTCTGGCTATGCCTAACACAAGTTATAGGAATGTTCTCTGGGGTATACCGGACTACTTAATACCCTATTTTCATATTTCGCACATACATGGCCTTCTCATTTTCTTGCTCTCTGCTAGGTAATCTTCCCTCTAGGGTATACCCGACTAGAAATACCCTATATATATATATTTTTTTTTTGGAAAATACCTATTCGGGCATGCTTGCGAGCTTTAATCCGCCGACATGCCACACCCCTAAACGCCTCTTGGTCCCTGCTCGGGCGCCACTTGTAAGGAAGCTTCCGGCCGGGGTATAATTATCAGTCTTACCAGGTCTAGCGAGCTACAAGTTGTTTATAATTTCGCTGGGAGAGAGGGTTTAAAGGGGGGGTGAGTATCCTGACCTAACCAAACCCAGATCTACCTCTACACACCTACACCATCGGGCCGTGGCCTCGTACCACTATGCTAGCAGGCCGTGGCCTCGCACCAACTACACTAGCGGGCCGTGGCCTCACACCAACTCCACTGCCTAATCGCTCTATCTTTCTGCCGGGCCGTGGCCTCGTACCACTATGCTAGCGGGCCGTGCCCTCGCACCAACTACACTAGCGGGCCGTGGCCTCGCACCAACTCCACTACCTAAACACTCTATCTTTCTGCCGGGCCGTGGCCTCGTACCACTATGCTAGCGAGCCGTGTCCTCGCACCAACTACACTAGCGGGCCGTGGCCTCGCACCAACTCCAGTACCTAGACACCAACCGGCAATGCCAACCGGGGAGCCACAATCTCGTATCGCATGCCCCTCGTTCGAGGTTAGGTCGAACACCGCTTAGTTCCGATGTTAAGGTAAGCCGGGTTACCAGGAAACAGGGAACAATCCAATACTTTCTAGATAATTACAACCTTGGCACTTTATTCACTATTATTCATTCTGACCTTATCGTAAATCCTCAGCTAAACCCTGCCGCACTGTTTACTGGAGCCCTAGCGCTCCACTATATCATCTATGATTTCCTTGATCTCGCGCAGCACTTCTACTCACCCCTAACGTTCGATCACAAGTGCCGGCACTCTCGCCGGCATGCCATGCGCTCGCTTCGGCTGCTCAACTTCGCCGCGAGCTTTCGCAACTTCGCCTCGGAGCTTTCGCTCTTCGCCGCTGAATTGAAGTTGCGCTCTCAAAGACGGTGTTAAGCAAACGATCGACAACGCACGGTTGCAGCGGCGGCCGGCGGTTAAATTCAAACTCACTATTTAAATAATTATAATATTCGCGGCTCCTTGCCTCTTTACTACTAATCGAACTGCCTATATTACTGATGGCTGTTTGCCTCTTATTTCACTAAGATCTTAACCTAATATAATTAATACTTATAACTAAAGAAGATTAATACGTTGTCCCGCCAGCGGCTCCTTGCCGTAATTTGTCCAAAGGGATGACGGCTCCTTGCCGTGAAAACTATGGGGTGGCTGGTCTCATTAGCCGCCTCACACTTCCTTTTTTTTTCAATATTATACTTGACGCGTCGAGTGTGTTAGGGAGCAAAAGAACCCACGCCACTTCCCTGAGCACGGTCGGAAACCGTAGACGGAGTACGCTCCCAATGCACAACATGAGTATAAGGCGAGACGTGCTCAGCGGAGCCGTCGTGTTCGTTTCATGATAAATTAATAAGAAAAATGGCGCCCAACGTGGGGCCCGAGCTTCTGCTCTTCCGCTCGGGGGTGACACCGAGATCCGGAATTGGCCCACAAGAACTTAGGAGAGAGCCGATAGCATTGTTCGTTACATGATTTGTCACGAGCCAATGTGGACGATCCTACGTTAAATCCATGCTAGCTTACACCCTTCCTCTTATCCTTATCACAATATACCATCCAAATAATTTTAGTTTCCATGACGAAATTTATCCTCGCTTGGAACTGCTGGTATTCTGATGTCTTTTGTTGGAGCCAGACCAGGAAATAGTCGAGCGATTTATTTGGTGGATCAGTTATACTGTTCCAATAGAAATCTTATTTTGTTTTCGCCACTTTTGATTCATTTAGGACTTTTAGATCTGATTTCGAGTCGGTTCTCTACCAAGTGATAGAAGATTGGTAGGGCATAATAATATTCCGTTTGTTCTAGTTGAATTGAGAATTGTTCTGGTTGTGTTATTTCGACTGGTCCCCCTTCAACTTAGTTCAGATAACATAACACTGATTTAGTAAAATAGTTTGCTTGCAAGGAGATATATCAAACATATCGCAGGGAGATATATCAAACATAGAGATTTAGATTAACCGATGTATTTTCCTAAGGATAAGTCCCATGTTATAAAATGCTATAATATTGTTATATTAATATTGAAGTGCCTTAAACCTTGTCTTTCCGTCGTTAAACCGTTTCCGATTATCATAATTATCGCTCTTTAGCGCTTCTCGTATATATCTTAAAATTAAAATCCTTTCGGGATCAATTCCCATTTAACTCTTTGACCAATTATAATCGATTTACTGATGATAGCTTTCGTTCGTAGTCGGGAAAATTTAACTCTCAGCGAAACCCCTGCAGTGTGTACTATTTGCAATGAATCATCGATTGGTGATGCAGACACTGTAGAAACTCCATGTGCTCATAAATTTCATCGAAATTGCCTAGATCATTGGTAAAGAATCAATGACACATGTCCCACTTGCAAACGAGTTTGTAGTCGAGAATTATTCGAAGATAGCAGTGACTTGAATGCAGTAGCTTCACAAAGACCTACAAACACGGGGGCCTTCCCTCGGTACCGAACTATTACCCGAAGTAATGCTCGAAATACTCCTAAAGCAGCCAGAGGTCGGCCTAGTGGGCCGACCAACTCTCGGGAGCAAGCGGGATCGCGAAACACCCAACCTTCTAGGGAATCGCTTGGTTTGTCAGAACAGCGTGTGCAGTTGCTTATCAGTAAGACAGTGGAAGCCCATAAGGCTGAAATGGCGTCCTATTTGTCCGAAGAATTAAATGCCGCAGTTAGAAATTTAAACTTGTATCAGGAGCCACGTGAGGAACCCAAATTAGAATGGGAAAATGATTTTCCACGTGATGCACCGCGATCTAACAACGCTTCGGGATTACCGAATGCTAGTGTTCAGTCTGATGCGAGACGTGAATACGCAGTCGATAGGACCGACAAAATATCGATTGTCATATCCCATTGGGAAGTCAGATTTTCAGGCGTGGCTAGTGATATCCCAGTCGACGACTTTATATATCGCATAAATTGCTTGACTTCATAATGTTTAAATGGCAATTTTAGGTTGTTATATCAGTTTGCCAATTTGCTGTTTACCGGACCAGCTTTGACATTTTTTTGGAGATATCACCGTACGACTCACCAAACAGGCTGGTTCAATTTGTGCACATGCTTGCGAGAAAGATATAAAGACCACAGATCAGACGAAGACATAAAAGACATGGTTAGAAGACGCAAGCAACGAGGGTCCGAAAGCTTTGATGAATTTTTAGATGCGATTCTTGCCTTGTCAGATGCGTTACGGGAACCAATGTCAGACTCAGAGTTAGTGATCAATGTCAAGCGCAACCTAAAACCAGAATTAAGTTACAAACTACTTCATGTAAATACTTCGAGTCTTGCGACCTTACGCAAGGAATGTCACAAGCATGAAGCGTTCTATTCGAATTACCTTTCGAAGCCAATTTCTCGACCAATTAAACCAAAATGAGTAGTCAACGAGATAGTCCATGAAGATACAACAATGACGGATCTTACGCAGAATCTGGTAGAAACTGGGGACTTAAATGCTATACATTCTTTGGAAACATTGATTTGCTGGAATTGCGAGGAAAAGTGACTATCTGTGTCAAGAATGTTTTAAAGCTCGTCGTGTAGAAAGTATAACCCTGTTTCGGAAACTCTCCGGAGGACCTTCGTCGTCTCTTAAACGCGAATGTCCGTCGTCAATAGCCTCGGATCCAGACTTTAATAAAGATACCTTAACACCTGATTCGACCTTCACACCAGACCTATCAAAACCGTGTCAGACAAAACTTAAACCTGAACATGCTGAATGAAGGGCAATTAAGACTCGATCGAGCAGACGAATTTCCCTTAATACGTTCTAATATTCAAAAACACGTGGATAAGGCATATGAGAAGAATTTGCCAACGTATAACTTACGCACACGGCCTCGTTGTTCTTCGTTCAAGCAATTTGGGTAAGCATTTCAATGCAAAACTTGCACCAGTAGGAGCTAAGGCACGTATCAAACGAAAAGTTTGTAAATGTATATATTTGTTAGAAGATCTCAAGGGAAAAGAACCTGGTCATTACCATGCTAAAGACATTTGGGAATGTAAGTAGCCACCCCTTTTTCAGCTTTCTCAGTATTAGGTAATCCTTTCGCTTAAGCCTACGTTGTGATGGGGTGATAAGTTTTATTTCTGTAAACATAAACATACATTGCCATTGGCATGATCAGCTGATCGCAATCAACTTCGATGGGCAGCACTGCACCATAACATTTATGCAATTACATATGATCAGCGGAGGTTAATAACATAACCAGAGTGACCATGACCTATGTTAATGACGCCGTTGCGAATGAAAATATCGTGTCTTGTATGAATGCTTAATTGCCTCTTTTAGTTTTGGCGTGGCGTCATTCTTTTCCATTTTAATCGCCAACGAGTACAGTCGGTTTCGATTGCTTTAAAAATTATAAAATTCAATTTTTCACGTGGGCGTAATAAGCCCACGTGTATCGGCACTCAAGCTCGGAAAAACAAAAATTAATAAATAAATAAAAGGTAAGGAAAAAAGGTCCACGGTGCCCGGAAACATTTCACCGGAATAAAGAAAATTTTCAGAATTCGGACACTGACAAATCTTCACTAAGGGATCGTTACTGGAGTCGTGGGGTGCCTTTTCTGTGTGGTGTAGTCGTAGGAAGGTGCAGGCTAAAGCGCGGGGCTGCGTTATTGCGTACCAAAAAGAAAAATTACGCATAACGCGTACTCCTTATCGGAGCCAAAGCCAAAGCCCAAAGCACCAAAAAGTGACAACCTACACTGGTAGTAGGGAGCGAATTTCCTAAGGCCGAACCAAGATTTAGCATCGTCTCATTTTCTGCAGATAAGCTTTGAACTTCGCTAACCAATAGTTCTTGCTGCACGCACAGGCAGACCAACGTGACCACGTGTTCGACCCATTGATTCCCGGACATTCTTGAGCGCAGATCTGGTGGATAGCTAACCAGTGCGTACCCTCACTCGAATTTACAACATCTGATATAATTGTTAAGCGGCATACTGGCCGTAGGTATAAGCGAAGGGCATACGTACACATGAAATTTAAATTGCATTTCTTTCCGTTTTATATCGCTGACATTGTCTTTCGATCCTGATTTAGCATGTGTATGTCACTGACTACTATATTTCTACGTTCCACCGTTCAATTAAGAGTCCACAGCACACAATCGTCGTCAGCAGGCCTGCTGACATCGTTGGATCATACTAAAGTAGTGAGTACTGTGTGAAAGAACAAAAGGTAATAAGCAAACGGTTATAGTCAGCAGGTGTACTCCTAATCAGCCTTCGTAATTACAGATAACTTTTGTGGATCATTCAGATCAGCAGTGATTTAACTTCATATTAGTTTCGAAGTGTAATCTCATTCATGTGTGTTTTTGCCCAGATTGAGTTAAGATTTATAAAAAAGGAAAACGTTGTTCTTCTCACGTAATGTATTATGAAGTACGATCATGAATTTAAATCTTCTTTGAATACAATTATTTGATAAAATAAAATCTTAATTCCTTTTGGGCACCTTAGGTAAATAATATCGCATACTACTATTTGCAATGAATCATCGATTGGTGATGCAGACACTGTAGAAACTCCATGTGCTCATAAATTTCATCGAAATTGCCTAGATCATTGGTAAAGAATCAATGACACATGTCCCACTTGCAAACGAGTTTGTAGTCGAGAATTATTCGAAGATAGCAGTGACTTGAATGCAGTAGCTTCACAAAGACCTACAAACACGGGGGCCTTCCCTCGGTACCGAACTATTACCCGAAGTAATGCTCGAAATACTCCTAAAGCAGCCAGAGGTCGGCCTAGTGGGCCGACCAACTCTCGGGAGCAAGCGGGATCGCGAAACAACCTTCTAGGGAATCGCTTGGTTTGTCAGAACAGCGTGTGCAGTTGCTTATCAGTAAGACAGTGGAAGCCCATAAGGCTGAAATGGCGTCCTATTTGTCCGAAGAATTAAATGCCGCAGTTAGAAATTTAAACTTGTATCAGGAGCCACGTGAGGAACCCAAATTAGAATGGGAAAATGATTTTCCACGTGATGCACCGCGATCTAACAACGCTTCGGGATTACCGAATGCTAGTGGTCAGTCTGATGCGAGACGTGAATACGCAGTCGATAGGACCGACAAAATATCGATTGTCATATCCCATTGGGAAGTCAGATTTTCAGGCGTGGCTAGTGATATCCCAGTCGACGACTTTATATATCGCATAAATTGCTTGACTTCATAATGTTTAAATGGCAATTTTAGGTTGTTATATCAGTTTGCCAATTTGCTGTTTACCGGACCAGCTTTGACATTTTTTTGGAGATATCACCGTACGACTCACCAAACAGGCTGGTTCAATTTGTGCACATGCTTGCGAGAAAGATATAAAGACCACAGATCAGACGAAGACATAAAAGACATGGTTAGAAGACGCAAGCAACGAGGGTCCGAAAGCTTTGATGAATTTTTAGATGCGATTCTTGCCTTGTCAGATGCGTTACGGGAACCAATGTCAGACTCAGAGTTAGTGATCAATGTCAAGCGCAACCTAAAACCAGAATTAAGTTACAAACTACTTCATGTAAATACTTCGAGTCTTGCGACCTTACGCAAGGAATGTCACAAGCATGAAGCGTTCTATTCGAATTACCTTTCGAAGCCAATTTCTCGACCAATTAAACCAAAATGAGATAGTCCATGAAGATACAACAATGACGGATCTTACGCAGAATCTGGTAGAAACTGGGGACTTAAATGCTATACATTCTTTGGAAACATTGATTTGCTGGAATTGCGAGGAAAAGTGACTATCTGTGTCAAGAATGTTTTAAAGCTCGTCGTGTAGAAAGTATAACCCTGTTTCGGAAACTCTCCGGAGGACCTTCGTCGTCTCTTAAACGCGAATGTCCGTCGTCAATAGCCTCGGATCCAGACTTTAATAAAGATACCTTAACACCTGATTCGACCTTCACACCAGACCTATCAAAACCGTGTCAGACAAAACTTAAACCTGAACATGCTGAATGAAGGGCAATTAAGACTCGATCGAGCAGACGAATTTCCCTTAATACGTTCTAATATTCAAAAACACGTGGATAAGGCATATGAGAAGAATTTGCCAACGTATAACTTACGCACACGGCCTCGTTCTTCGTTTAAGCAATTTGGGTAAGCATTTCAATGCAAAACTTGCACCAGTAGGAGCTAAGGCACGTATCAAACGAAAAGTTTGTAAATGTATATATTTGTTAGAAGATCTCAAGGGAAAAGAACTTGGTCATTACCATGCTAAAGACATTTGGGAATGTAAGTAGCCACCCCTTTTTCAGCTTTCTCAGTATTAGGTAATCCTTTCGCTTAAGCCTACGTTGTGATGGGGTGATAAGTTTTATTTCTGTAAACATAAACATACATTGCCATTGGCATGATCAGCTGATCGCAATCAACTTCGATGGGCAGCACTGCACCATAACATTTATGCAATTACATATGATCAGCGGAGGTTAATAACATAACCAGAGTGACCATGACCTATGTTAATGACGCCGTTGCGAATGAAAATATCGTGTCTTGTATGAATGCTTAATTGCCTCTTTTAGTTTTGGCGTGGCGTCATTCTTTTCCATTTTAATCGCCAACGAGTACAGTCGGTTTCGATTGCTTTAAAAATTATAAAATTCAATTTTTCACGTGGGCGTAATAAGCCCACGTGTATCGGCACTCAAGCTCGGAAAAACAAAAATTAATAAATAAATAAAAGGTAAGGAAAAAAGGTCCACGGTGCCCGGAAACATTTCACCGGAATAAAGAAAATTTTCAGAATTCGGACACTGACAAATCTTCACTAAGGGATCGTTACTGGAGTCGTGGGGTGCCTTTTCTGTGTGTGGTAGTCGTAGGAAGGTGCAGGCTAAAGCGCGGGGCTGCGTTATTGCGTACCAAAAAGAAAAATTACGCATAACGCGTACTCCTTATCGGAGCCAAAGCCAAAGCCCAAAGCACCAAAAAGTGACAACCTACACTGGTAGTAGGGAGCGAATTTCCTAAGGCCGAACCAAGATTTAGCATCGTCTCATTTTCTGCAGATAAGCTTTGAACTTCGCTAACCAATAGTTCTTGCTGCACGCACAGGCAGACCAACGTGACCACGTGTTCGACCCATTGATTCCCGGACATTCTTGAGCGCAGATCTGGTGGATAGCTAACCAGTGCGTACCCTCACTCGAATTTACAACATCTGATATAATTGTTAAGCGGCATACTGGCCGTAGGTATAAGCGAAGGGCATACGTACACATGAAATTTAAATTGCATTTCTTTCCGTTTTATATCGCTGACATTGTCTTTCGATCCTGATTTAGCATGTGTATGTCACTGACTACTATATTTCTACGTTACACCGTTTAATTAAGAGTCCACAGCACATAATCGTCGTCAGCAGGCCTGCTGACATCGTTGGATCATACTAAAGTAGTGAGTACTGTGTGAAAGAACAAAAGGTAATAAGCCAACGGTTATAGTCAGCGGGTGTACTCCTAATCAGCCTTCGTAATTACAGATAACTTTTGTGGATCATTCAGATCAGCAGTGATTTAACTTCATATTAGTTTCGAAGTGTAATCTCATTCATGTGTGTTTTTGCCCAGATTGAGTTAAGATTTATAAAAAAGGAAAACGTTGTTCTTCTCACGTAATGTATTATGAAGTACGATCATGAATTTAAATCTTCTTTGAATACAATTATTTGATAAAATAAAATCTTAATTCCTTTTTGGGCACCTTAGGTAAATAATATCGCATACAAAAGGGCAGTTGCAATGACAATCGCAGATTCAGCTACAGGCAGGGTGGGTGAAGACCGAGGGCAGCCAACATCTAAGCTCCTCGGCTCTATATGATATATTCTGCTTGCAGATCGTAGTCGCTCCTTATATATATCGTGGTATTCCGTCATACCTTAACTCTGTCTACCTTTTTTTTTATTTTTTATACTTGACGCGTCGAGTGTGTTAGGGAGCAAAAGAACCCACGCCACTTCCCTGAACACGGTCGGAACCCGTAGACGGATTACGCTCCCAATGCACAACACGAGTATTAGTGAGACGCGCCCAGCGTAGCCGTCGTGTTCGTTACAAGCTCTTATATGTTCTGAGATCCTTGCGTTCATACATAGGGATGGACGGAGGGAACAAACGTACGGACAGACGGACGGACGGACAGACAAACGGACATGGCTAGATCGACTCGGGTATTGATGCTGATTAAGAATATATATACTTAATGGGGTCGGAGATGCTTCCTTCTGCCTTTTACATACATTTGGATTTTGCACAACCGGTTTTAGCCGATCTTTATGAAATCTTCTACAGTATATCTTATTGTATCATAGAAAATTTGTGTATACTGAAAAAGTCAATTGCAAATAAATTGTGGCTTAAATTGGTTGGCAATAAAAGTTGGGATATTAACTTGATTTATAGCTCTGGGGTGGTAGCGGGGAGGTGGCGATAGGTCTAAAATGAAAGATACTTGACAAATTTATAATATTTTTAGAAGCAACATATAATGTTTCGGGACTCTAGCTCTTATTATTTACCAAAATTGCCCTAAAAACAGGATAACGATATCGATGTTTATCGATTGCTTGGAAAACACAGTGAGTCATCGATTATCGGAAACAAATTCGATCTGCGCAGGCACTAGGAGCACCTACATCTAAAATATCAAGTCTATAGCTCTTGTATGTTCTGAGTTCCTTGCGTTCATACATACGGTTGGACAGACGGACGGACAGACATGCCTAGATCGACTCGGCTATTGATGCTGATCAAGAATATATATACTTTATGGGGTCGGAGATTCTGCCTTTTGCCTGTTACATACATTTGGTTTTTGCACAAATACAATATACCCTTATACCCATTTTTAATGGGTTCAGGGTATAATCATCGAAAAAGTTTCGATTTTCGCACCGACTTCTATTTTGAACAAGTAAGAGGTTCTAGTCAGGAGCTCCCGACTAGGAGATACCCTGAACCCTCTTCTTCCAACATCAAATGCATATATATATTATATTCTAGAAGCTATATGTCAAGTTTGGTGACTCATGCTCTTATTATTTACCAAAATCATTCCAATGGCATTTATATAATATAGTTGTCCTATCTGTTTTTCATACAACTTAATTTTCGACCGATCGTTCCTATGGCAGCTATATGATATAATGGTCCGATCTTTATATGATTTCAATCTACTAATAGAAGAAGCTACCAATCGCCGGTTGGAGCCTCAACTTTTGCAATTGCCCTCTACGTCTGTTCAGACACCTACGACTTTCTTGTCCCTTCCTAGCAACTTGGAGGTATCTCCAATGTTGTCTTTATCGTCTTCTCCAAGCGACTGTCAACTTACCCCTGTTTCAACCCCTGTACTAGTCCCAGTAGAGCCCGTACCTGAACTCGTCCCAATTAATCAAACTGCCTCAGCGCGCAATCTTGCCCAGATTGTTAAAAACAATCATTGCCCCTCGTTAGCTCCTCCAACTCCTGTATTACCTACAGCCCCATCAGCGCCTACTTTAACGGTAGTTGCCCCTCGTAGGCAAGTTTTTGTGTCTCGACTTTCGTCGGACACCACTTCTAAGTCATTGGCAGCCTATATTGCTAGCAAATCTTCTGCTAGCGTGTCAATAACCAAATTTAATTTCTCCAAAACTCGTTAAATATCATCATTCAAAATAAATGTTTCACATGATATTCTCCCAATCATTTGTGATTTGGCCACCACACATGATTGCTCATGAGTTCAAGCCTAAAAAGCGTAACCAGCCTGTCACCCTTCCAGTCCCTTCAATACAGGGTACGATTTCTGCCCCAAAAAACTAGCTTCATCTTCTGACCAAATCTTTATTCATTATCAGAATGTCAGAGGTCTCATTTCAAAGCTTAAAAATATTTTCATGGCCAGCACTTCCTTCGATTCGGATATAATAGCATTTTCAGAAACATGGTTAAACTCAACCATATCTGATTTTGAGATTTTACCGAATAACTTTAACCGACTCGAGGTTGTGGGGTGTTAATTGCCGTTAAAGCCACTCTCCAGTCTGAACTATTCTGTTTTAGTACGCCTACTGACGCTGAGATTGTCTCAGTTAAGGATGTCCCACCTTCTTCTGATATTCAAGTTTATATGAATCATATTACTTGTATTAAAGATGTTTCCTCACACGTACGTGATAATGACCTATTAATGGTGTTGGGTGATTTTAATTTGCCGAACATCTCTTGGTCATTATTCACTGCTGAAAATTATCTAGTGCCCTCAGCACAGCACGATTTTATAGACTGTATGCTTGAGCTTTCGTTGTTTCAAATCAATTAAATTTCTAATCATATGAATAGAACTCTTGACCTTGTATTTGTTAACGACTACCTTATTTCTAATGTGTCTAGGTCCCCTCCTTTATCTCTTCCTGAGGATGTCTATCATTCAACTTTAGAGATTGCAATGCTTAATTGTAATCCTTTCATTTTGTGCTCATCAGCCAATAAGCCCCGCTTTTGCTTTCGCAAAGGAAATTATTCTTTGCTGAATCAGCTCATTTATTCAACCGATTGGTTTTTTTTATATGACTCAGTTGATATGAATACAGCCATTACTTTTTTTTATAACACCCTAAACTCCCTCTTAGATGTGTGTATTCCTAAGTCAATTCCTTCGACTACTTTTTCAAAACCACCCTGGTTTACTCCCAGATTATCACATCTAAAAAATGTAAAATCCAAATATTTTAAAAAGTTTAAAAAGTCTAATTCGTGTACAGACTTGGCTAAATATTCCATAGCCAAGTCGAACTTCTTTCTTCTTAATTCTCAATGCTATGAGAATTATCTAACTCGTTGTGAGGCGGCTAATGAGACCACCCCACAGTTTTCACGGCAAGGAGCCGTCATCCCTTTGGCCAAATTACGGCAAGGAGCCGCTGGCGGGACAACGCGTTAATTTTCTTTAGTTATAAGTATTAATTATATTAGGTTAAGATCTTAGTGAAATAAGGATACCTTCGGGAAGTCGCTGACCATTCCCAGCTATGAGCAGGGGCATAGCTAGCCGGACAGGCTGAAAAATTTTCCCCCACCGTGTCGGTGATTTCCCATTACTTTTCTCTTTGTCCTATCCACTTAACACTCTTTATCTTACTTACATTGCTTTACTTTATTAACAATTTTCTTACTTTCTTTTTTCCTATTTATTGTATTTTCTTTATTAATATAGAAAATTAAGATTATTTTTAATTTCACTTGAGATCACTTTTTTCCTACTTACAACCTTCTGCTTAGATGTAGGCTCTAATAGCGTCACTGACAAAATTAGCTGTGAAAAGGGGCACAGCTGGCCGGACTGGCAAATAAAACACCTCCATCGGTCGGTGATGCTATTTAGAAAATTATATCCTTTAACTAGGCATTTAGCATATAATTAGCATATAAATAAAGATTGTACAATATCTTTTGCATAATGAGGAAGACACTCGTTTTGTCGACCATTAATAAATAAAAATAAATAGTAAAAAAAAAAAAAAAAAAAAAAGAGGCAAGGAGCCATCAGAAATATAATCAGTTCGATTAGTAGCAAAGAGGCAAGGAGCCGCGAATATTATAATTGATTTAAATAGAGAATTTGAATTTAACCGCCGGCCACCGCTGCAACCGTGCGTTGTCGATCGGTTGCTCAACACCGTCTTTGAGAGCGCAACTTCAATTCAGCGGCGAAGAGCGAAAGCTCCGAGGCGAAGTTGCGAAAGCTCGCGGCGAAGTTGAGCAGCCGAAGCGAGCGCATGGCATGCCGGCGATAGTCCCGGCAATTGTGATCGAACGTTAGGGGTGAGTAGAAGTGCTGCGCGAGATCAAGGAAATCATAGATGATATAGTGGAGCGCTAGGGCTTCAGTAAACAGTGCGGCAGGGCTTAGCTGAGGATTTACGATAAGGTCAGAATGAATAATAGTGAATAAAGTGCCAAGGTTGTAATTATCTAGAAAGTATTGGATTGTTCCCTGTTTCCTGGTAACCCGGCTTACCTTAACATCGGAACTAACCGGTGTTCGACCTAACCTCGAACGAGGGGCATGCGGTAGGAGAGTGTGACTCCGGGGTGGGCATTGCCGGTTGGTGTTTAGGTAGTGGAGTTGGTGCGAGGCCACGGCCCGCTAGTGTAGTTGGTGCGAGGCCACGGCCCACTAGCATAGTGGTACGAGGCCACGGCCCGGCAGAAAGATAGAGTATTTAGCTAGTGGAGTTGGTGCGAGGCCACGGCCCGCTAGCATAGTGGTACGAGGCCACGGCCCGGCAGAAAGATAGAGTGTTTAGGTAGTGGAGTTGGTGCGAGGCCACGGCCCGCTAGTGTAGTTGGTGCGAGGCCACGGCCGCTAGTATGGTTGGAGCGAGGCCACGGCCCGCTAGCATAGATTGGTTTGGTCAGGATACTCATCCCCCCCCCCCCCTTAATCCCTCTCTCCCAGCGAAATTATAAATAACTTGTAACTCGCTAGACCTGGTAAGACTGAGAACTATACCCCGGCCAGAAGCCGGCGCCCGAGCAGGGACCTGAGGCGTTTAGGGGTGTGGCATGTCGGCGGATTAAAGCCCGCAAGCATGCCCGAATAGGTATTTAAAAAAAAAAAAAAAAAAAAATAGGGTATTTCTAGTCGGGTATACCCTAGAGGGAAGATAACGTAGCAGAGAGCAAGAAAATGAGAAGGTCATGTATGTGCGAATTATGAAAATAGGGTATTAGGTAGTCCGGTATACCCCAGAGAACATTCCTATACCTTGTGTTAGGCATAGCCAGAAAATGAACACGTGCAGCTGGTGAGTGACAAAATGCTAGCAGCAAGCCGGCAAGTAAGATAAAGGGACGAAAACATAACGGTCGGTCGCGCCAGCCGGGCGACGTCGAGACCACGCTCGCACACGGGTGCCCACACGCGCGCCGCAGTCGACGTCAGCGTCGAAGGACAGTTAAGGCGTCGCGGCAGCGGTTGTACAGTGGGGCGAATCCAACTCACGCGCGGTGAAAAGTGGAATTCGCGAGTACAGCTGTCGAGGGCAGTGAAGTGGTCACCCTTTAAGTAAATAATAATAAAATTTTCTTTAATAAATCAAATTAATTAAACAAAACAAAAAAAAAGTGTTAAGACACCAACACCAAGAAAAGGAGAGAGGAATAGTAAAGGGACCGACGGAACCCCTAGAACGGGAAGAGAGGGAAGCAGCGACGTCGACTAGCAAGAAAGTATACAATAAAGGAGGCAGGTGAGTGCCAAAACCCGGAGGTAGGCGTCCGCTGGATTCATCAGCGACGCAAAGAGGAGTTAGTGGCGATCGCCTAGGAGTTCGGGCAAGTTTTGGACAAGGAGGGGCGCGTGGAGGAGCTACGTTAGCGACTGTCCACCTACGTGCAGGAGGGCGTTCATTCGACTGGGATTTGGAATCCCAGTATGCTAAAACTCTTGAGCCGCCATCTTGGGGCGTCCCACCCGACTTTGGTGGACGGCCACGGCAAAAGTCGGAACCTGACCTCAGAAGCTCCCAGCTGTACGGGCTTTTGCAGGCGCCCACCCCGAGTTTGACCATCTCGGGCGTGGAGGCAGTTCCTGCTCTCGGTGGAAATGAAGACCGCCGAGCAACTGCGGTCAACGCAGAGGTGAGGAGGTCCCCTGTTGAACCGGGTGGTGGTCCCTGCTACACTAGGCCGCACCATCCATCGGAGGCGAGGCTACTTCCTAATGTCCCGGAGCAAGTTCGGAAGTGGGGTATGAGGTACGATGGACGCTCTGACCCCCTTGGGTTCTTAGAGGACCTCGAGGAGCGCGCTATCACCTATGGTATAGCCCTCGACCGTATGCCCAGGGCAATGAGCGAAGTATTCTGCGATAGGGCTGCTTGTTGGTTTCTGAGCAGTGGGCTAAGGGATGTGCCGTGGGCCGTGTTTAGGAGGGATTTCTTGGAGTTTTTCTTGCCCCCTCGTTACTTCGAGAGGCTCGAGGATGAGATCCGATCCCGGAGGCAGCGCGTTGGTGAAGCGTTCAAGGAATATTTGATAGAGCTGAGGGCTCACCATGCACCACGCTAGATACGAGCCGGCACAAGAGCTGCATCGGATCTACGAGAACGCCGCTCCGGAATACAGGCTCTATGTACGACGGCAAGACTTTTCTACCCTATCCCAGCTAGCTCAACTGGCCGTAGAATACGAGACCGTCGTGAGGCAGAGGGCGCAGTACTCAGGCAGCCAACCCTTGGGTCAGGCTATCTCTAGTTCAAATAGTGCAGAGTGGGCGAGGACGGCGCAGTCCTCGGGACATATCAATTCGATCCGGTCTGCTCCTAGCGGTTCCGGCACCCGCTGCAACTCACGCAGAGGTGGCCCATCAGATGATGAGCCAAGAGGCCGGGAACGGATATGATCCGCGACGGGCGTGTCGTAGGTGCGCACAGGAGGGGCATTTTGTCAGGGAATGTCCCAACGTACCTGTCTTATTTTGTTGGGTATGTGGAAGCCGGGACCGAAGTAGTCGGGAGTGTTGCCGCCGCGCGGAGACGGGAAACGGGCAACGGTGTCGTCCGGACCAGGATCTGGTCCGGGCCCATACAAACGGAACGCAGCAATAAGACACCCACTGAAGGTGGACGGTGGCCGGATCGTCGCTACGGTAGAGATTGGCGGACGAACGATGCCTGCCATGATCGATACCGGAGCCACTCGTAGCTTCATGAGTGAGGACTGCGTACGCAAATGGACGATCCGGGGAAGAGCGGAGGAAATACAGGCACGTATCCGGCTGGCAGATGGGTCCACCCTAGAGGTAGAATAGGCTTTGAGAGTAGACGTCAGCTTAGGGGGAAGAACGATCAGCATGACGATGCTCATCATGCCCTCAATGCTGGACCATGCAATCCTGGGTATGGATTTTTTGGGGGCGATGAATACCACAATACGCTGCGGCGAGGCGGAACTGGTCCTAGAAGCAGCGACGACACCGGGCGAGAGGCCAGGAACGAGCGAGGAGTCGGAGGAAGGCCTCCCGAGGCATGAAGAGGGAGCACCTGCTCGGCTACAGAGGGAGCCGGAGGAAGGCCTCCGAGGCATGGAAAGGGAGCACCTGCTCGGCTACAGAGGGAGCCGGAGGAAGGCCTCCCAAGGCATGAAGAAGGCGCACCTGCTCGGCTACAGAGGGAGCCGGAGGAAGGCCTCCCGAGGCATGAAGAGGGAGCACCTGCTCGGCTACAGAGGGAGCCGGAGGAAGGCCTCCCGAGGCATGGAAAGGGAGCACCTGCTCGGCTACAGAGGGAGCCGGAGGATGGCCTCCCAAGGCATGGAAAGGGAGCACCTACTCGGATACAGAGGGAGCCGGAGGAAGGCCTCCCAAGGCATGGAAAGGGAGCACCTGCTCGGCCACAGAGGGAGCCGGAGGAAGGCCTCCCAAGTCATGATGGGGGAGCACCTGCTCGGCTACAGAGGGAGCCGGAGGAAGGCCTCCCAAGGCATGAAAAGGGAGCACCTGCTCGGCTACAGAGGGAGCAGAAGGCCTCCCAAGGCATGGAAAGGGAGTACCTGCTCGGCCTTCGACGGAAGGGGTCAGGAAAAGGGGAGTAAAGTCTGACCCGAATCGACAGCCTGGAGAACCCAAGAGGTGGCGCATAGAGCTGCATAGGCAGACTTCTAATGGCTACGGAAGCGGCACGGCGGGAACGTGCAAGAGAAAGGATGGAGTAGGAGCGATGACCAGAATCCACACGGAGATAGAAGGCCAGGAGCGACTGGCAGAATCGAGCGGCCATGGAGTTCTGTCTGGAGTCTAAGTGGTGCCAGGAGGGGGCGAGAACGGCATTGAAGAGGCGGAGTGGCCAGCGGATCTGGATCCAGAACTGAGGGAGTTCCTGGAGTCAGAGCTGGCTCTCTTCGAGGGGCTGCAGGGTATCTCGCACATCGCGGAGCACCGAATCCGGCTGAAGGATGACAAGCCGTTGAAACAAAGGTACTACCCCAAGAATCCGGCCATGCAGAGGGTGATCGACGAGCAAGTGGATGAGTTGATCCGGGCAAATGCCATCGAGCCGTCGCGTAGTCCGCACAGTGCCCCGATCGTCTTGGTCAAGAAGAAGACTGGCGAGTGGCGTATGTGCATTGACTACCGACAACTCAACGCGCATTCCATTCCGGACGCTTATCCGGTGCCTCGTATTAACCACATCCTGGAGCGGTTGCGCCACGACCGGTTCATCTCCACTCTGGATTTGAAGCACGGGTACTGGCAGATACCGATGGCAGCCGATAGCCGGGAGTGTACGGCGTTCACAGTCCCTGGAAGAGGTCTTTTCCAATGGCGGGTGATGCCATTCGGCTTACACTCGGCGTGTGCGACATTCCAGCGCGCTTTGGATACGGTAATAGGGCCGCAGATGGAGCCTCGCTTACCTAGACGACATCGTGGTAATAGGAGCGACGAAAACACAGCATGTAGAGAATTTGAGGGAAGTATTCCGCCGGCTAAGGGCGGCCAATCTCCGGTTAAATAGGAAAAAATTCAGCTTCTTCCGGGAGCGGTTAGTCTACCTTGGCCATGTAATTTGCGGAGAAGGGATACGGACCGATCCGGAGAAAGTGGAGGCGATACGAAACCTGGGGGCCCCAGCAAATTGCAAAGAACTGCGACGGTGTCTCGGGATGGCGTCATGGTACAGGCGTTTCGTACCCTATTTCGCGACCCAGGTACAGCCACTCACAGCGCTCTTGAAGAAGGGGCAGAAATGGGTATGGGAGCAAGAACAGGAGGATGCATTGCGTCAATTGAAGGAGAGCTTGACGACTGCCCCAGTGCTGACGCAGACGATCGCTGGACAAGAGCGGGTGATAGCATACGCGAGCTGAAAGTTGCTGAAAGCCGAGGTAAACTATTCCGCCACTGAGAAAGAGTGCCTGGCAATCGTGTGGTCGATCCGGAAGTTGCGTTGCTACCTAGAAGGGTACCGATTCGACGTTATAACGGACCATCTAGCGCTCAAGTGGCTGAATTCGATTGAGAGTCCGTCAGGAAGGATTGCGCGATGGGCATTGGAACTGCAGCAATTCCAATTTGACGTTCATTATCGTCGAGGGAAGCTCAACGTCGTGGCCGATGCCCTGTCGAGGCATCCTCTAGAGACCTGTCAACAAGCAGTGGGGGCCGAGGCCCCCTGCAAATGGGTCGCGAGGATGCGTGCTAGAATCGCCGAAGAGCCGGCCAAGTTCCCGGATTACACCGAGGAAAACGGACAGCTATATAGGCATTTGGGTTACCGGATAGACGATGAGGACTACATCCCTTGGAAACTATGCGTAGGCAGTGGTCAACGCCAGAGGGTACTGCGGGAATGTCATGATGCTCCCACGGCCGAACATCAAGGTGTCAGAAAAACGGTGGCGAGGTTAGCCCAGCGGTACTACTTGCCGGGTATGTTCCGCGATGCCGCCAGGTACGTGAAATGTTGCGAAGACTGCCAAGAATTCAAGAGTGACGAGGCAGGTGGCAGAGCCGATGGCGGTACTTTGCGCGGACTTCGTCGGACCCCTTCCACGGTCGAAACATGGAAACATGATGCTATTGGTGTTCCATGACGCTTTCTCGAAATGGGTGGAGTTGGTCCCTCTCAGAAGAGCCACGGCAGCACACCTGCAAATTGCGTTTCGAGAGAGGATTCTAAGTAGGTTCGGGGTACCTAGAAAGTTTGTGTGCGACAACGGGGTAAAATTTACGAGTCGGAGCTTCAAGTCATTTTTGGGGTCCCTGGGTGTAGAGATCCAGTATACCGCCCCGTACTGTCGGCAAGAGAATCCCACTGAGAGGACTAACCGGACTGTAAAGACCATGATAGCGCAATTTATTGAGGGCCACCAGAGCTCATGGGATGAACTCTTGCCCGAGATCTCGCTGGCGGTCAACACGAGCGTGGCAGATTCAACGGGCTTTAGTCCCGCTTTCCTGATGCAGGGCAGGGAACCTCGGTTACCCGCAGCTCAGTACGACCAGGTAACTCCGGGGTCCGCAACTAGTGCGCTCGACCCTAGGACAAAGGCGGATAGGCTAAAAGAAATTTTTGATATCGTCCACAGCAACCTCCAGCGCGCATCAAAGGACCAGGGCAGGCATTACAACTTGCGGAGACGAGAGTGGCGGCCCTCGTTGGACTCGATGGTCTTGTTGAGGCAGCACCAGTTGTCCAACGCTGCCGAAGGTTTCGCCGCAAAGTTGGCACCCAAATTTGACGGCCCCTACAAAGTCGTCAAATTCATATCCCCCAATATTGTGCGGCTGGTGAAATCAGACGACCGCAAGAAGAGGGTGGCCAACATCGCACAATTGAAACCATTCTTCAGAAAGACGACGAGCGACGAAGAAGACGAAGATCCAGGGCACGCAGCTGCCCACGAGTAAGCGAAGGATGAGAGCAACACCCGTCGCCCAACGAAACTATTATGATTAAGCGTAGATAAAACTAACAACATAATTCAGAATAGGCATAGTAAAGTGTGAGCCCCACTATGAGAATAGGGCATTAACAAATAAGTAAAGAGTAAGTTAACCAATAAGCTGAACTTTCAGATGGAACCCGAAGTTATCGACGTATCGTCGGGCGTGGTGGACCTAATCGCCAGAGAGGCGCGAATCCGACGCTTCCGGTGCCGACGTACTCGGTTCCACGTGTCCGACGGGGAGAGCGAGTACAGCGTTACGCTGAACGCGAAAGGCGACGTGACCGTCACCTGTCCGATGTGAGGGGGGGGGTGTGAGGCGGCTAAGGAGACCAGCCACCCCACAGTTTTCACGGCAAGGAGCCGTCATCCCTTTGGCCACATTACGGCAAGGATGTTTTTTCATAAAACAACTTAACGTCCCACCGACCGTTCCTATGGCAGCTATATGATACAGTGGTCCGATCTTAATATAATTTTGCATATATATGAGGAGTAGAGTAAAACTAACAAATGCCGAGTTTGGTCAAGATATCTTAATAAACAAAATGTTTTTTCATACAACAACTTTACTTGCCACCGATCGATCCTATGGCAGCTATATGATACAGTGGTCCGATCTTAATAGAATTTTGCATATATATGAGGAGTTGAGTAAGACTAATAAATGACGAGTTTGGTCAAGATATCTTAATAATCAAAATGTTTTATCATAAAACAACTTAACTTCAAACCGATCATTCCAATGGCAGTTATATAATATAGTGGCCCGATCTTAATAGAGTTTCGTAAATAAATGAGGAGTATTTATATGATTTTGCCTGTATATGGAGAGTATATTGAAACTAATCAATGCCGAGCTTGGTCAAGATATCTTGAAAACAAAACGTTTTTTTTATTCCAACTTAAATTTAGACCGATCGTTCCCATGGCAGCTATATGATATAGAAGTCCGATCTTAATAGGATTTTGCATATATATGGGGAGCATAGTAAAACTTATAGAAGTCGAGTTTGGTCAAGATATCTTGAAAAACAAAACGATTTTTATACAACAACTTAACTTTCGACCGATCGTTCCTATGGCAGCTTTATGATACAGTGGTCCGATCTAAATAGAATTGTGCATATATATGAGGAGTACAGTAAAGCTAATAAGTGTCGAGTTTGGTCAAGATATCTTAATAAACAAAATGTTTTTTCATACAACAACTTAATTTCCCACCGAACGATCCTATGGCAGCTATATAATATAGAAGTCCGATCTTAATAGGATTTTGCATATATATGAGGAGCATAGTAAAACTAATAGAAGTCAATTTTGGTCAAGATATCTTGAAAAACAAAACGTTTCTTATACAACAACATAACTTACGACCGATCGTTCCTATGGCAGCTATTTGATACAGTGGTCCGATCTTAATAGAATTTTGCAAACATATTAGGAGTCAGGTAAAACTAATAAATGCCGAGTTTGGTCAAGATATCTTAATAAACAAAATGATTTTTCATTAAACAACTTAAATTCCCACCGATGATTCCAATGGCATTTATATAAGCAACACGAGTATTAGCGAGACGCGCCCAGCGTAGCCGTCGTGTTCGTTACAAGCTCTTATATGTTCTGAGATCCTTGCGTTCATACATAGGGATGGACGGAGGGAACAAACGTACGGACAGACGGACGGACGGACAGACAAACGGACATGGCTAGATCGACTCGGCTATTGATGCTGATTAAGAATATGTATACTTAATGGGGTCGGAGATGCTTCCTTCTGCCTGTTACATACATTTGGATTTTGCACAACCGGTTTTAGCCGATCTTTATGAAATCTTCTACAGTATATCTTATTGTATCATAGAAAATTTGTGTATACTGAAAAAGTCAATTGCAAATAAATTGTGGCTTAAATTGGTCGGCAATAAAAGTTGGGTTATTAACTTGATTTATAGCTCTGGGGTGGTAGCGGGGAGGTGGCGATAGGTCTAAAATGAAAGATACTTGACAAATTTATAATATTTTTAGAAGCAACATATAATGTTTCGGGACTCTAGCTCTTATTATTTACCAAAATTGCCCTAAAAACAGGATAACGATATCGATGTTTATCGATTGCTTGGAAAACACAGTGAGTCATCGATTATCGGAAACAAATTCGATCTGCGCAGGCACTAGGAGCACCTTCATCTAAAATATCAAATCTATAGCTCTTGTATGTTCTGAGTTCCTTGCGTTCATACATACGGTTGGACGGACGGACGGACAGACATGCCTAGATCGACTCGGCTATTGATGCTGATCAAGAATATATATACTTTTTGGGGTCGGAGATTCTGCCTTTAGCCTGTTACATACATTTGGATTTTGCACAAATACAATATACCCTTGTACCCATTTTTAATGGGTTCAGGGTATAATCATCGAAAAAGTTTCGATTTTCGCACCGACCTCTATTTTGAACAAGTAAGAGGTTCTAGTCAGGAGCTCCCGACTAGGAGATACCCTGAACCCTCTTCTTCCAACATCAAATGCATATATATATTATATTTTAGAAGCTATATGTCAAGTTTGGTGACTCATGCTCGTATTATTTACCAAAATCTTTCCAATGGCAGTTATATAATATAGTTGTCCTATCTGTTTTTCATACAACAACTTAATTTTCGACCGATCGTTCCTATGGCAGCTATATGATATAATGGTCCGATCTTTATATGATTTCAATCTACTAATAGAAGAAGCTACCAATCGCCGGTTGGAGCCTCAACTTTTGCAATTGCCCTCTACGTCTGTTCAGACACCTACGACTTTCTTGTCCCTTCCTAGCAACTTGGAGGTACCTCCAATGTTGTCTTTATCGCCTTCTCCAAGCGACTGTCAACTTACCCCTGTTTCAACCCCTGTACTAGTCCCAGTAGAGCCCGTACCTGAACTCGTCCCAATTAATCAAACTGCCTCAGCGCGCAATCTTGCCCAGATTGTTAAAAACAATCATTGTCCCTCGTTAGCTCCTCCAACTCCTGTATTACCTACATTCCCATCAGCGCCTACTTTAACGGTAGTTGCCCCTCGTAGGCAAGTTTTTGTGTCTCGACTTTCGTCGGACACCACTTCTAAGTCATTGGCAGCCTATATTGCTAGCAAATCTTCTGCTAGCGTGTCAATAACCAAATTTAATTTCTCCAAAACTCGTTAAATATCATCATTCAAAATAAATGTTTCACATGATATTCTCCCAATCATTTGTGATTTGGCCACCACACATGATTGCTCATGAGTTCAAGCCTAAAAAGCGTAACCAGCCTGTCACCCTTCCAGTCCCTTCAATACAGGGTACAATTTCTGCCCCAAAAAACTAGCTTCATCTTCTGACCAAATCTTTATTCATTATCAGAATGTCAGAGGTCTCATTTCAAAGCTTAAAAATATTTTCATTGCCAGCACTTCCTTCGATTCGGATATAATAGCATTTTCAGAAACATGGTTAAGCTCAACCATATCTGATTTTGAGATTTTACCGAATAATTTACCGAAATATTTATTACCGAATAATTAATTGCCGTTAAAGCCACTCTCCAGTCTGAACTATTCTGTTTTAGTACGCCTACTGACGCTGAGATTGTCTCAGTTAAGGATGTCCCACCTTCTTCTGATATTCAAGTTTATATGAATCATATTACTTGAATTAAAGAAGTTTCCTCACACGTGCGTGATAATGACCTATTAATGGTGTTGGGTGATTTTAATTTGCCGAACATCTCTTGGTCATTATTCACTGCTGAAATTATCTAGTGCCTTCAGCACAGCACGATTTTATAGACTGCATGCTTGATCTTTCGTTGTTTCAAATCAATTCAATTTCTAATCATATGAATAGAACACTTGACCTTGTATTTGTTAACGACTACCTTATTTCTAATGTGTCTAGGTCCTCTCCTTTATCTCTTCCTGAGGATGTCTATCATTCAACTTTAGAGATTGCAATGCTTAATTGTAATCCTTTCATTTCGTGCTCATCAGCCAATAAGCCCCGCTTTTGCTTTCGCAAAGGAAATTATTCTTTGCTGAATCAGCTCATTTATTCAACCGATTGGTTTTTTTTATATGACTCAGTTGATATGAATACAGCCATTAATTTTTTTTATAACACCCTAAACTCCCTCTTAGATGTGTGTATTCCTAAGTCAATTCCTTCGACTACTTTTTCAAAACCACCCTGGTTTACTCCCAGATTATCACATCTAAAAAATGTAAAATCCAAATATTTTAAAAAGTTTAAAAAGTGTAATTCGAGTACAGACTTGGCTAAATATTCCATAGCCAAGTCGAACTTCTTTCTTCTTAATTCTCAATGCTATGAGAATTATCTAACTCGTTGTGAGGCGGCTAATGAGACCACCCCACAGTTTTCACGGCAAGGAGCCGTCATCCCTTTGGCCAAATTACGGCAAGGAGCCGCTGGCGGGACAACGCGTTAATTTTCTTTAGTTATAAGTATTAATTATATTAGGTTAAGATCTTAGTGAAATAAGAGGCAAGGAGCCATCAGAAATATAATCAGTTCGATTAGTAGCAAAGAGGCAAGGAGCCGCGAATATTATAATTGATTTAAATAGAGAATTTGAATTTAACCGCCGGCCGCCGCTGCAACCGTGCGTTGTCGATCGGTTGCTCAACACCGTCTTTGAGAGCGCAACTTCAATTCGGCGGCGAAGAGCGAAAGCTCCGAGGCGAAGTTGCGAAAGCTCGCGGCGAAGTTGAGCAGCCGAAGCGAGCGCATGGCATGCCGGCGAGAGTGCCGGCACTTGTGATCGAACGTTAGGGGTGAGTAGAAGTGCTGCGCGAGATCAAGGAAATCATAGATGATATAGTGGAGCGCTAGGGCTCCAGTAAACAGTGCGGCAGGGTTTAGCTGAGGATTTACGATAAGGTCAGAATGAATAATAGTGAATAAAGTGCCAAGGTTGTAATTATCTAGAAAGTATTGGATTGTTCCCTGTTTCCTGGTAACCCGGCTTATCTTAACATCGGAACTAACCGGTGTTCGACCTAACCTCGAACGAGGGGCATGCGGTACGAGAGTGTGACTCCGGGGTGGGCATTGCCGGTTGGTGTTTAAGTAGTGGAGTTGGTGCGAGGAGACGGCCCGCTAGTGTAGTTAGTGCGAGGCCACGGCCCGCTAGTGTAGTTGGTGCGAGGCCACGGCCCGCTAGCATAGTGGTACGAGGCCACGGCCCGGCAGAAAGATAGAGTGTTTAGGTAGTGGAGTTGGTGCGAGGCCACGGCCCGTTAGTGTAGTTGGTGCGAGGCCACGGCCCGCTAGCATAGTGGTACGAGGCCACGGCCCGGCAGAAAGATAGAGTGTTTAGGTAGTGGAGTTGGTGCGAGGCCACGGCCCGCTAGTGTAGTTGGTGCGAGGCCACGGCCCGTTAGCATAGTGGTACGAGGCCACGGCCCGGCAGAAAGATAAAGTGTTTAGGTAGTGCAGTTGGTGCGAGGCCACGGCCCGCTAGTGTGGTTGGAGCGAGGCCACGGCCCGCTAGCATAGATGGTACGAGGCCACGGCCCGATGGTGTAGGTGTGTAGAGGTGGATCTGGGTTTGGTTTGGTCAGGATACTCACCCCCCCCCCCCCCCCCCCTTAATCCCTCTCTCCCAGCGAAATTATAAATAACTTGTAACTCGCTAGACCTGGTAAGACTGAGAACTATACCCCGGCCAGAAGCCGGCGCCCGAGCAGGGACCTGAGGCGTTTAGGGGTGTGGCATGTCGGCGGATTAAAGCCCGCAAGCATGCCCGAATAGGTATTTAAAAAAAAAAAAAAAAAAAAATAGGGTATTTCTAGTCGGGTATACCCTAGAGGGAAGATAACGTAGCAGAGAGCAAGAAAATGAGAAGGTCATGTATGTGCGAATTATGAAAATAGGGTATTAGGTAGTCCGGTATACCCCAGAGAACATTCCTATACCTTGTGTTAGGCATAGCCAGAAAATGAACACGTGCAGCTGGTGAGTGACAAAATGCTAGCAGCAAGCCGGCAAGTAAGATAAAGGGACGAAAACATAACGGTCGGTCGCGCCAGCCGGGCGACGTCGAGACCACGCTCGCACACGGGTGCCCACACGCGCGCCGCAGTCGACGTCAGCGTCGAAGGACAGTTAAGGCGTCGCGGCAGCGGTTGTACAGTGGGGCGAATCCAACTCACGCGCGGTGAAAAGTGGAATTCGCGAGTACAGCTGTCGAGGGCAGTGAAGTGGTCACCCTTTAAGTAAATAATAATAAAATTTTCTTTAATAAATCAAATTAATTAAACAAAACAAAAAAAAAGTGTTAAGACACCAACACCAAGAAAAGGAGAGAGGAATAGTAAAGGGACCGACGAAACCCCTAGAACGGGAAGAGAGGGAAGCAGCGACGTCGACTAGCAAGAAAGTATACAATAAAGGAGGCCGGTGAGTGCCAAAACTCGGGGCGTCCGCTGGATTCATTAGCGACGCAAAGAGGAGTTAGTGGCGATCGCCTAGGAGTTTGGGCAAGTTTTGGACAAGGAGGGGCGCGTGGAGGAGCTACGTTAGCGACTGTCCACCTACGTGCAGGAGGGCGGTCATTCGACTGGGATTTGGAATCCCAGTATGCTAAAACTCTTGAGCCGCCATCTTGGGGCGTCCCACCCGACTTTGGTGGACGGCCACGGCAAAAGTCGGAACCTGACCTCAGAAGCTCCCAGCTGTACGGGCTTTTGCAGGCGCCCACCCCGAGTTTGACCATCTCGGGCGTGGAGGCAGTTCCTGCTCTCGGTGGAAATGAAGACCGCGGGGCAACTGCGGTCAACGCAGAGGTGAGGAGGTCCCCTGTTGAACCGGGTGGTGGTCCCTGCTACACTAGGCCGCACCATCCATCGGAGGCGAGGCCACTTCCTAATGTCCCGGAGCAAGTTCGGAAGTGGGGTATGAGGTATGATGGACGCTCTGACCCCCTTGGGTTCTTAGAGGACCTCGAGGAGCGCGCTATCACCTATGGTATAGCCCTCGACCGTATGCCCAGGGCAATGAGCGAAGTATTCTGCGATAGGGCTGCTTGTTGGTTTCTGAGCAGTGGGCTAAGGGATGTGCCGTGGGCCGTGTTTAGGAGGGATTTCTTGGAGTTTTTCTTGCCCCCTCGTTACTTCGAGAGGCTCGAGGATGAGATCCGATCCCGGAGGCAGCGCGTTGGTGAAGCGTTCAAGGAATATTTGATAGAGCTGAGGGCTCACCATGCACCACGCTAGATACGAGCCGGCACAAGAGCTGCATCGGATCTACGAGAACGCCGCTCCGGAATACAGGCTCTATGTACGACGGCAAGACTTTTCTACCCTATCCCAGCTAGCTCAACTGGCCGTAGAATACGAGACCGTCGTGAGGCAGAGGGCGCAGTACTCAGGCAGCCAACCCTTGGGTCAGGCTATCTCTAGTTCAAATAGTGCAGAGTGGGCGAGGACGGCGCAGTCCTCGGGACATATCAATTCGATCCGGTCTGCTCCTAGCGGTTCCGGCACCCGCTGCAACTCACGCAGAGGTGGCCCATCAGATGATGAGCCAAGAGGCCGGGAACGGATATGATCCGCGACGGGCGTGTCGTAGGTGCGCACAGGAGGGGCATTTTGTCAGGGAATGTCCCAACGTACCTGTCTTATTTTGTTGGGTATGTGGAAGCCGGGACCGAAGTAGTCGGGAGTGTTGCCGCCGCGCGGAGACGGGAAACGGGCAACGGTGTCGTCCGGACCAGGATCTGGTCCGGGCCCATACAAACGGAACGCAGCAATAAGACACCCACTGAAGGTGGACGGTGGCCGGATCGTCGCTACGGTAGAGATTGGCGGACGAACGATGCCTGCCATGATCGATACCGGAGCCACTCGTAGCTTCATGAGTGAGGACTGCGTACGCAAATGGACGATCCGGGGAAGAGCGGAGGAAATACAGGCACGTATCCGCCTGGCAGATGGGTCCACCCTAGAGGTAGAAAAGGCTTTGAGAGTAGACGTCAGCTTAGGGGGAAGAACGATCAGCATGACGATGCTCATCATGCCCTCAATGCTGGACCATGCAATCCTGGGTATGGATTTGTTGGGGGCGATGAATACCACAATACGCTGCGGCGAGGCGGAACTGGTCCTAGAAGCAGCGACGACACCGGGCGTGAGGCCAGGAACGAGCGAGGAGTCAGAGGAAGGCCTCCCGAGGCATGAAGGGGGACCACCTGCTCGGCTACAGAGGGAGCCGGAGGAAGGCCTCTCGAGGCATGGAAAGAGAGCACCTGCTCGGCTACAGAGGGAGCCGGAGGAAGGCCTCCCAAGGCATGAAGAAGGAGCACCTGCTCGGCTACAGAGGGAGCCGGAGGAAGGCCTCCCGAGGCATGAAGAGGAAGCACCTGCTCGGCTACAGAGGGAGCCGGAGGAAGGCCTCCTGAGGCATGGAAAGGGAGCACCTGCTCGGCTACAGAGGGAGCCGGAGGATGGCCTCCCAAGGCATGGAAAGGGAGCACCTACTCGGATACGGAGGGAGCCGGAGGAAGGCCTCCCAAGGCATGGAAAGGGAGCACCTGCTCGGCCACAGAGGGAGCCGGAGGAAGGCCTCCCAAGTCATGATGGGGGAGCACCTGCTCGGCTACAGAGGGAGCCGGAGGAAGGCCTCCCAAGGCATGGAAAGGGAGCACCTGCTCGGCTACTGAGGGAGCCGGAGGAAGGCCTCCCAAGGCACGGAAAGGGAGCACCTGCTCGGCTACAGAGGGAGCCGGAGGAAGGTCTCCCAAGGCATGAAAAGGGAGCACCTGCTCGGCTACAGAGGGAGCAGAAGGCCTCCCAAGGCATGGAAAGGGAGTACCTGCTCGGCCTTCGACGGAAGAGGTCAGGAAAAGGGGAGTAAAGTCTGACCCGAATCGACAGCCTGGAGAACCCAAGAGGTGGCGCATAGAGCTGCATAGGCAGACTTCTAATGGCTACGGAAGCGGCACGGCGGGAACGTGCAAGAGAAAGGATGGAGTAGGAGCGATGACCAGAATCCACACGGAGATAGAAGGCCAGGAGCGACTAGCAGAATCGAGCGGCCATGGAGTTCTGTCTGGAGTCTAAGTGGTGCCAGGAGGGGGCGAGAACGGCATTGAAGAGGCGGAGTGGCCAGCGGATCTGGATCCAGAACTGAGGGAGTTCCTGGAGTCAGAGCTGGCTCTCTTCGAGGGGCTGCAGGGTATCTCGCACATCGCGGAGCACCGAATCCGGCTGAAGGATGACAAGCCGTTGAAACAAAGGTACTACCCCAAGAATCCGGCCATGCAGAGGGTGATCGACGAGCAAGTGGATGAGTTGATCCGGGCAAATGCCATCGAGCCGTCGCGTAGTCCGCACAGCGCCCCGATCGTCTTGGTCAAGAAGAAGACTGGCGAGTGGCGTATGTGCATTGACTACCGACAACTCAACGCGCATTCCATTCCGGACGCTTATCCGGTGCCTCGTATTAACCACATCCTGGAGCGGTTGCGCCACGACCGGTTCATCTCCACTCTGGATTTGAAGCACGGGTACTGGCAGATACCGATGGCAGCCGATAGCCGGGAGTGTACGGCGTTCACAGTCCCTGGAAGAGGTCTTTTCCAATGGCGGGTGTAGCCATTCGGCTTACACTCGGCGTGTGCGACATTCCAGCGCGCTTTGGATACGGTAATAGGGCCGCAGATGGAGCCTCGCTTACCTAGACGACATCGTGGTAATAGGAGCGACGAAAACACAGCATGTAGAGAATTTGAGGGAAGTATTCCGCCGGCTAAGGGCGGCCAATCTCCGGTTAAATAGGAAAAAATTCAGCTTCTTCCGGGAGCGGTTAGTCTACCTTGGCCATGTAATTTGCGGAGAAGGGATACGGACCGATCCGGAGAAAGTGGAGGCGATACGAAACCTGAGGGCCCCAGCAAATTGCAAAGAACTGCGACAGTGTCGCGGGATGGCGTCATGGTACAGGCGTTTCGTACCCAATTTCGCGACCCAGGTACAGCCACTCATAGCGCTCTTGAAGAAGGGGCAGAAATGGGTATGGGAGCAAGAACAGGAGGATGCATTGCGTCAATTGAAGCAGAGCTTGACGACTGCCCCTGTGTTGGCTTGCCCCGACTTTTCCGTCAAGTTCGTCTTGCAGACTGACGCGAGTGAGTATGGCCTCGGGGCAGTGCTGACGCAGACGATCGATGGACAAGAGCGGGTGATAGCATACGCGAGCCGAAAGTTGCTGAAAGCCGAGGTAAACTATTCCGCCACTGAGAAAGAGTGCCTGGCAATCGTGTGGTCGATCCGGAAGTTGCGTTGCTACCTAGAAGGGTACCGATTCGAAGTAATAACGGACCATCTAGCGCTCAAGTGGCTGAATTCGATTGAGAGTCCGTCAGGAAGGATTGCGCGATGGGCATTGGAACTGCAGCAATTCCAATTTGGCGTTCATTATCGTCGAGGGAAGCTCAACGTCGTGGCCGATGCCCTGTCGAGGCATCCTCTAGAGACCTGTCAACAAGCAGTGGTGGCCGAGGCCCCCTGCAAATGGGTCGCGAGGATGCGTGCTACAATCGCCGAAGAGCCGGCCAAGTTCCCGGATTACACCAAGGAAAACGGACAGCTATATAGGCATTTGGGTCACCGGATAGACGATGAGGACTACATCCCTTGGAAACTATGCGTAGGCAGTGGTCAACGCCAGAGGGTACTGCGGGAGTGTCATGATGCTCCCACGGCCGAACATCAAGGTGTCAGAAAAACAGTGGCGAGGTTAGCCCAGCGGTACTACTTGCCGGGTATGTTCCGCGATGCCGCCAGGTACGTGAAATGTTGCGAAGACTGCCACAAATTTAAGAGTGAGCAACTCAAACCGGCTGGTCGCATGCTGACGAGGCAGGTGGCAGAGCCGATGGCGGTACTTTGCGCGGACTTCGTCGGACACCTTCCACGGTCGAAACATGGAAACATGATGCTATTGGTGTTCCATGACGCTTTCTCGAAATGGGTGGAGTTGGTCCCTCTCAGAAGAGCCACGGCAGCACACCTGCAAATTGCGTTTCGAGAGAGGATTCTAAGTAGGTTCGGGGTACCTAGAAAGTTTGTGTGCGACAACGGGGTACAATTTACGAGTCGGAGCTTCAAGTCATTTTTGGGGTCCCTGGGTGTAGAGATCCAGTATACCGCCCCGTACTGTCCGCAAGGGAATCCCACTGAGAGGACTAACCGGACTGTAAAGACCATGATAGCGCAATTTATTGAGGGCCACCAAAGCTCATGGGATGAACTCTTGCCCGAGATCTCGCTGGCGGTCAACACGAGCGTGGCAGATTCAACGGGCTTTAGTCCCGCTTTCCTGATGCAGGGCAGAGAACCTCGGTTACCCGCAGCTCTGTACGACCAGGTAACTCCGGGGTCCGCAACTAGTGCGCTCGACCCTAGGACAAAGGCGGATAGGCTAAAAGAAATTTTTGATATCGTCCACAGCAACCTCCAGCGCGCATCAAAGGACCAGGGCAGGCATTACAACTTGCGGAGACGAGAGTGGCGGCCCTCGTTGGACTCGATGGTCTTGTTGAGGCAGCACCAGTTGTCCAACGCTGCCGAAGGTTTCGCCGCAAAGTTGGCACCCAAATTTGACGGCCCCTACAAAGTCGTCAAATTCATATCCCCCAATATTGTGCGGCTGGTGAAATCAGACGACCGCAAGAAGAGGGTGGCCAACATCTCACAATTGAAACCATTCTACAGAAAGACGACGAGCGACGAAGAAGACGAAGATCCAGGGCACGCAGCTGCCCACGAGTAAGCGAAGGATGAGAGCAACACCCGTCGCCCAGCGAAACTTTTATGATTAAGCGTCGATAAAACTAACAACATAATTCAGAATAGGCATAGTAAAGTGTGAGCCGCACTATGAGAATAGGGCATTAACAAATAAGTAAAGAGTAAGTTAACCAATAAGCTGAACTTTCAGATGGAACCCGAAGTTATCGACGTATCGTCGGGCGTGGTGGACCTAATCGCCAGAGAGTCGCGAATCCGCCGCTTCCGGTGCCGACGTACTCGGTTCCGCGTGTCCGACGGGGAGAGCGAGTACAGCGTTACGCTGAGCGCGAAAGGCGACGTGACCGTCACCTGTCCGATGTGAGGGGGGGGTGTGAGGCGGCTAAGGAGACCAGCCACCCCACAGTTTTCACGGCAAGGAGCCGTCATCCCTTTGGCCACATTACGGCAAGGATGTTTTTTCATAAAACAACTTAACGTCCCACCGACCGTTCCTATGGCAGCTATATGATACAGTGGTCCGATCTTAATATAATTTTGCATATATATGAGGAGTAGAGTAAAACTAACAAATGCCGAGTTTGGTCAAGATATCTTAATAATCAAAATGTTTTTTCATAAAACAACTTAACTTCCCACAGATCATTCCAATGGCAGTTATATAATATAGTGGCCCGATCTTAATAGAGTTTCGTAAATAAATGAGGAGTATTTATATGATTTTGCCTGTATATGGAGAGTATATTGAAACTAATCAATGCCGAGCTTGGTCAAGATATCTTGAAAACAAAATGTTTTTTTATTCCAACTTAAATTTAGACCGATCGTTCCCATGGCAGCTATATGATATAGAAGTCCGATCTTAACAGGATTTTGCATATATATGGGGAGCATAGTAAAACTTATAGAAGTCGAGTTTGGTCAAGATATCTTAAAAAACAAAACGATTTTTATACAACAACATAACTTTCGACCGATCGTTCCTATGGCAGCTATATAATACAGTGGTCCGCTCTTAATAGAATTTTGCAAATATATTAGGAGTCAGGTAAAACTAATAAATGCCGAGTTTGGTCAAGATATCTTAATAAACAAAATGATTTTTCATTAAACAACTTAAATTCCCACCGATGATTCCAATGGCAGTTATATAATATAGTGGTCCGATCTTAATAGAATTTGCAATATATATATGGGTATAGTAAAACTAATAAATGCCAAGTTTGGTGAACATATCTCGAAAAACAAAATGTTTTGTGATAAAACAGCACAACTTTTGACCGATCGTTCTAATGGCAGCTATATGATATAGTGGCCCGATCTTTATATGATTTTGTCTGTATATGGAAATTATAGTTAAACTAATCAATGCCGAGCTTCGTCAAGATATCTTGAAAATCAAAATGTTTTTTTCATACAACTTAATTTTCGACCGATCGTTCCTATGGCAGCTATATGATATAGTGGTCCGATCTTTACATGATTTCGATTCCAATGTTGGTCAACATATCTTAAAAACAAAATGTTTTTTCATATAACTTAATTTTCGACCGATCGTTCCATATGATAAATGATATATGATAAAGTGTTCCGATCTTAAAACCATTTTGCATATATATGAGGTAGTTTAACAAATAAATGCCAAGTTTGGTCAAGATACAACAACTTAATATTCGACCGATCGTTCCTATGGCAGTTATATGAAATAGAGGCCCGATCTTAATAGAATTTTGCATATATATGGGGAGTATCGTCAAACTAATAAATGCCAAGCTTGCTCAAGATATCTTAATAAAGAAAATGTTTTTACATACAACAACTTAACTTTCGACCGATCGTTCCTATGGCAGCTATATGATATAGTGGTCCGATCTTAATAGAGTTTCGCGAATAAATGAGGAGTATAGTAAAACTAATAAATGCCAAGTTTGGTGAAGATATCTTGAAAAACAAAATGTTTTTTGATGCAACTTAATTTTCGACCGATCGTTCCTATGGCAGTTATTAGATACAGAAGTCCGCTCTTAATAGAATTTTGCATATATATGGGGAGTAAAGTAAAAGTAATAAATGCCAAGTTTGCTCAAGTAATCTTAATAAACAAAATGTTCCGATCGTTCCTATGGCAGCTATATGATATAGTTGTTCGATCTTATTAGGATATCTTGCATAGAAATGAGGAGTATAGTAAAACTAATATGTGCCGAGTTTGGCCAAGATATCATGAAAAACAAAATGTTTTCTCATACAACAACTTAACTTTCGACCGATCGTTCCTATTGCAGCTATATGATATAGTGGTCCGATCTTAGTAGAATTTTGCATATATATGGGGAATGTCGTAAAACTAATAAATGCCTTGTTTGGTGAAGATATCATAAAAAACAAAATGTTTTTTCATACAACAACTTAATTTTTAACCGATCGTTCCAATGGCAGTTATATAATGTAGTGGTCCGATCTTAATGGAATTTTGATTACAGGAGGAGTATAGTAAAACCAATAAATGCCAAGTTTGGTCGAGATATCTTAAAAAACGAAATGTTTTTTCACACAACTTAATTTTCGACCGATCGTGACTATGGCAGCTATGTGATAAAGTGTTCCGATTTCAATAGGATTTTGAATATATATGAGGAGTATAGTAATACTAATAAATGCCGAGGTTGGTGAAGATACCTTTTAAAACAAAATATTTTTTGATACAACAACTCAACTTTCAACTGATCATTCCTATGGCAGGTATATGATATAGTGGTCCGATCTTAAAAGGATTTTGCATATATATGAGTAGAGTAAAACTAAGAAAAGCCATGTTTGCTCAAGATATCTTAATAAACAAAATGCTTTATTCATACAACAACTTAACTTCCCACCGATCGATCCTATGGCAGCTATATGATATAGTTGCCCGATCTTTATTTGATTTTGCCTGTATATGGAGAGTATAGTTAAGCTAGTCAATGCCGAGCTTGGTCAGGATATCTTGAAAACAAAATTTTTTTTATCCAACTTAATTTTCGACCAATCGTTCCTATGACAGTTATAAAATATAGTGGTCCGAACTTAATAGAATTTTCAATATATATATGGGAATAGTAAAACTAATAAATGCCAAGTTTGGTAAAGATATCTTGAAAAACAAAATGTTTTTCATACAACAACTTAATTTTCGACCGATCGTTCCAATGGAAGCTATATGATACAGTGGTCCGATCTTAATAGAATTGTGCATATATATAATGAGTACAATAAAACTAATAAATGTCGAGGTTGGTCAAGATATCTTAATAAGCAAAATGTTTTTCCATACAACAACTAAACATCCCACCGATCGATCCTATGGCAGCTATTTGATATAGAAGTCCGGTCTTAATAGGATTTTGCATATATATGAGGAGCATAGTAAAACTAATAGAAGTCGAGGTTGGTCAAGATATCTTTAAAATCAAAACGTTTTTTATACAACAACTTAACTTTCGACCGATCGTTCCTATAGCAGCTATATGATACAGTGGTCCGATCTTAATAGAATTTTGCATATATATGAGGAACAGAGTAAAAATAATAAATGCAGAGTTCGGTCAAGATATCTTATTAATCAAAATGTTTTTTAATAAAACAACATAACTTCCCACCGACCATTCCAATGGCAGTTATATAATATAGTGGTCCAATATATATATGGGAATAGTAAAACTAATCAATGCCGAGCTTGGTCAAGATATCTTGAAAACAAAATGTTTTTTATTCCAACTTAATTTTCGACCGATCGTTCCTATGGCAGCTATATCATACAGTGGCCCGATCCAGCTGTGCTGCTTCTGTAAATTTCATTAAGGTATCTTTTAAACTGAGAGACTAGTTCGCATAGAAACAGACAGACGGACAGACAGTTAGACGGACAGACGGACATGGCTATATCGACTCGGCTGTTGATGCTGATCAAGAATATATATACTTTATGGATTCGGAGATATCCCCTTATATCCGTTTCATATTTCACGACAAAATTATAATACCCTCTGCAAGGGTATAATAACGGGCAGTTGTCGTATTGTTTTGTGACATTATAAAAATTTTAATTAAAATATGATTTTAAATATATGTATAAATATATACTTCATGGGGTCGGAGATGTTTCCTTCCATGCGTTACACATGTCACGACAAAATTATAATACCCTCCGCAATAGTATAAAAACAAAATGTTTTATCGTATAATAACTTAATTTTTGTCCGATTGTTCCTATGGCAGCTTAATGATATAGTGGTTCGATCTTAATATGATTTTGCCAGTATATGGATAATATAGTTAAACTAATAAATGCCGAGCTTTGTCAAGATATCTTGAAAAACAAAATGTTTTTTTTTTATACAATTTAATGTTCGACCGATCGTTCCTATGCCATCTATTTGATACAGTAATCCAATCTTAATGAAATTTCGGATATAAATGAGGAGTATAGTAAAACTAATAAATGCCAAGTTTGGTCAAGATATCTTAATAAACAAAATTTTTTTCATACAACAACTTAACGTTCGACCGATCGTTCCTATGGCAGCTATTTGATATAGTGGTCCGATCTTTATATGATTTCGATTCCATGGTTGCTCAAGATATCTGAAAAACAAAATGTTTTGTCATACAACTTCATTTTCGACCGATCGTTCCTATGCCAGCTATATGATAAAGAGTTCCGATCATAAATCCATTTTGCATATATATGAGGTAGCTTAACTAATAAAGGCCAAGTTTGGTCAAGATATCTTGAAAACCAAAATGTTATTTCATACAACAGCATAACTTTCGACCGATCGTTCTAATGGCGGCTATATGATATAGTGGCCCGATCTTTATATGATTTTGCCTGTATATGGAAAGTATAGTTAAACTAATCAATGCCGAGCTTCGTCAAGATATCTTGAAAATAAAATGTTATTTTCATACAACTTAATTTTCAACCGATCGTTCCTATGGCAGCTATTTGATATAGTGGTCCGATCTTTATATGATTTCGATTCCATGGTTGCTCAAGATATCTTTAAAACAAAATGTTTTGTCATACAACTTCATTTTCGACCGATCGTTCCTATGCCAGCTATATGATAAAGAGTTCCGATCATAAAACCATTTTGCATATATATGAGGTAGCTTAACTAATAAAGGCCAAGTTTGGTCAAGATATCTTGAAAACCAAAATGTTATTTCATACAACAACTTAATTTTCGACCGATCGTTCCTATGGCAGCTATATGATATAGTGGTCCGATCTTAATAGAGTTTCGCAAATAAATGAGGAGTATAGTAAAACTAATAAATGCCAAGGTTGGTGAAGATATCTTGAAAAACAAAATGGCAGCTATAAGATATAGTAGTCCGATCCAGCTGGTTTTGACACATGTGCTGCGTGCAACAGAACGAAGGACTTCTGTATATTTCATTAAGATATCTTTTAAACTGAGAGACTAGTTCGCATAGAAACAGACAGACGGACAGATGGTCAGACGGACAGACGGACATGGCTATATCGACTCGGCTGTTGATGTTGATCAAGAATATATATACTTTATGGACTCGAAGATATTCCCTTATATCCGGTTCATATTTCACGACAAAATAATGATACCCTCTGCAAGGTTATAATAACGGGCAGTTGTCGCATTGTTTTGTGACATTATAAAAATTTTAAATAAAATATGATTTTAAATATATGTATAAATATATACTTTATGGGGTCGAAGATGTTTCCTTCTATGCGTTACACATGTCACGATAAAATTATAATACCCTCTGCCATGGTATAAAAACAAAATTTTTTATCGTACAATAACTTAATTTTCGTCCGATCATTCCTATGGCAGTAATATAATATAGTGGTTTTCGACCGATCGTTCCTATGGCAGCTATATGATATAGTACTCCGATCTTAATATGATTTGCCTGTATATGGGGAGTTAAATTAAACTAATAAATGTCGAGCTTAGTCAAGATATCTTGAAAAACAAAATACTTTCTTTATACAACTTAATTTTTGACCGATCGTTCCTATGGCAGCTATATGTTATTGTGGTACGATCTTAAAAGAATTTTGCATATATGTGAGGAGTATAGTAAAACTAATAATTGCCAAGTGTAGTGAAGATATCTTGAAAAATAATTGTTTTTCAAACTACAACTTAGCTTTCGACCGCTCGTTCCTATGGCAGCTATATGATACAGTGGTCCGATCTGAATAGAACTTTGCATATATATGATAAGTACAGTAAAACTTATAAATGTCGAGTTTGGTGAAGATATCTTGAAAAACAAAATGTTTTTTATACAACAACTTAACTTTCAATCGATCGTTCCTATGGCAGCTATATGATATTGTGATACGATCGTAATAGAATTTTGCATATATATGAGGAGTCGAGTAAAACTAATAAATGCCGAGTTTGGTAAAGATATCTGAATAAACAAAATGTTTTTTCATACAACAACTTAACTTCCCACCGATGATTCTAATGGCAGTTTTATAGTGGTCCGATCTTAATAGAATTTTCAATATATATATGGGTATAGTAAAACTAATATATGCCAAGTTTGATGAACATATCTTGATAAACAAAATATTTTGTCATACAACAGCATAACTTTCGACCGATCGTTCTAATGGCAGCTATATGATATAGTGGCCCGATCGTAATAGAATTTTGCATATATATGAGGAGTCGAGTAAAACTAATAAATGCCGAGTTTGGTCAAGATATCTTAATAAACAAAATGTTTTTTCATTAAACAACTTAACTTCCCACCGATGATTCCAATGGCAGTTATATAGTGGTCCGATCTTAATAGAATTTTCAATATATATATGGGTATAGTAAAACTAATAAATGCCAAGTTTGATGAACATATCTTGAAAAACAAAATGTTTTGTCAAACAACAGCATAACTTTCGACCGATCGTTCTAATGGCAGCTATACGATATAGTGGCCCGATCGATATATGATTTTGTCTGTATATGGAAATTATAGTTAAACTAATCCATGCTGAGCTTCGTCAAGATATCTTGAAAAACAAAATGTTTTTTTCATACAACCTAATTTTCGACCGATCGTTCCTATGGCATTTATATGATATAGAGGTCCGATCTTAATAGAATTTTGCATATATATATGGGTATAGTAAAACTAATAAATGCTAAGTTTGGTGAAGATATCTTGAAAAACAAAATGTTTTGTCATACAACAGCATGACTTTCGACCGATCGTTCTAATGGCAGCTATATGATATAGTGGCCCGATCTTTATATGATATTGCCTGTATATGGAAAGTATAGTTAAACTTATCAATGCCGAGCTTCGCCAAGATATCTTGAAAAACACAATGTTCTTTTCATACACCTTAATTTTCGACCGATCGTTTCTATGGCAGCTACTTGATATAGTGGTCCGATCTTTATATGATTATGCCTGGACATGGACAGTATAGTTAAACTAATCAATTCCAGGCTTGGTCAAGATATCTTAAAAACAAAATGTTTTTTTTATACAATTTAATTTGTGACCGATCCTATGGTAGCTATATGATAAAGTGTTCCGATCTTAAAAGCATTTTGCATATATATGAGGAGAGTAGCTTAACTAATGAATGTCAAGTTTGGTGAAGATATCTTGAAAAACAAAATGTTGTTTGATACAACAACTTAAGTCCGATCTTAATAAAATTTTGCATATATATGGGGAGTATAGTAAACTAATAAATGCCAAGTTTGCTCAAGATATCTTACTAAACAAAATATTTTTTCATACAACTTAGTTTTCGACCGATCGTTCTTATGGCAGCTATATAATATGATTCCTATGGCAGTTATATGACAGAGTGGTCCAATCGCACATATGTGAGAAGTATAGTAATACTTATGTTTGCCGAGTTTGGTCAAGATATCTTGAAAAACAAAATGTTTTATGTATAACAACTTAACTTTCAACCGATCGTTCCTATGGCAGCTATATGATATTGTGGTCTGATCTTTATATGATTATGCCTGTACATGGACAGTATAGTTAAACTTATCAATTCCAAGCTTGCTCAAGATGTCTTACTAAACAAAATATTTTTTCATACAACTTAGTTTTCGACCGATCGTTCTTATGGCAGCTATATGATATGATTCCTATGGCATTTATATGATATAGTGGTCCAATCTTAATGTAATTTCGCACATATATGAGAAGTATACTAAAACTTATGTTTGCCGAGATTGGTCAAGATATCTTCAAAAACATAATGTTTTATGTATAACAACTTAACTTTTAACCGATCGTTCCTATGGCAGCTATATGATATTGTGGTCTGATCTTCATATGATTATGCCTGTACATGGACAGTATAGTTAAACTTATCAATTCCAAGCTTGGTCAAATTATCTTAAAAACAAAATGTTTTTTTTACACAATTTTATTTTCGACCGATCGTTCCTATGGCAGCTATATGATAAAGTGTTCCCATCTTAAAAGCATTTTGCATATACATGAGGAAGTTTAACTAATAAATGCCAAGTTTGGTCAAGATATCTTGAATAACAAAATGTTATTTGATACAACTTAATTTTCGACCGATCGTTCCTATGACAGTTATATGATATAGTGGTCCGATCTTAATAGAATTTTTCATATATATGGGGAGTATCGTAAAACTAATAAATGCCAAGTTTGCTTAAGATATCTTAATTAACAAAATGTTTGTTCATACAACAACTTAACGTTCGACCGATCGTTCCTATGGCAGCTATATGATATAGTGGACCGATCTTAATATGATTTCGCCTGTATATGGGGAGTATAGTTAAACTATTAAATGCCGAGCTTGGTCAATATATCTTAAAAACCAAATGTTTTTTTTACACAATTTTATTTTCGACCGATCGTTCCTATGGCAGCTATATAATAAAGTGTTCCCATCTTAAAAGCATTTTGCATATATATGAGGTAGTTTAACTAATAAATGCCAAGGTTGGTCAAGATATCTTGAATAACAAAATGGTATTTGATACAACTTAATTTTCGACCGATCGTTCCTATGACAGTTATATGATATAGTGGTCCGATCTTAATAGAATTTTTCATATATATGGGGAGTATCGTAAAACTAATAAATGCCAAGTTTGCTTAAGATATCTTAATTAACAAAATGTTTGTTCATACAACAACTTAACGTTCGACCGATCGTTCCTATGGCAGCTATATGATATAGTGGACCGATCTTAATATGATTTTGCCTGTATATGGGGAGTATAGTTAAACTTATCAATTCTAAGCTTGGTCAAGATATCTTAAAAACAAAATGTTTTTTTTTCACAATTTTATTTTCGACCGATCGTTCCCATGGCAGCTATATGATAGTGTTCCCATCTTAAAAGAATTTTGCATATATATGAGGTAGTTTAACTAATAAATGCCAAGATTGGTGAAGATATCATGAAAAACAAAATGTTTTTTCATACAACAACTTAGCTCTCGACCGATCGTTCCTATTGCAGCTATATGATATAGTATTTCGATCTTAGTAGAATTTTGCATATATATGGGGAATATCGTAAAACTAAGAAATGCCGAGATTGGTGAAGATATCATGAAAAACAAAATATTTTTTCATACAACAACCTAATTTTCAACCGATCATTCCTATGGCAGTTATATGATATAGAAGTCCGATCTTAATAGAATCTTGCATATATATGGGGAGTATCTTAAAACTAATAAATGCCGAGTTTGGTGAAGATATCATGAAAAACAAAATGTTTTTTCATACAACAACTTAGCTTTCGACCGATCGTTCCTATTGCAGCTATATGATATAGTATTTCGATTTTAGTAGAATTTTGCATATATATGGGGAATATCGTAAAACTAAGAAATGCCGAGATTGGTGAAGATATCATGAAACACAAAATATTTTTCATACAACAACCTAATTTTCAACCGATCATTCCTATGGCAGTTATATGTTATAGAAGTCCGATCTTAATAGAATCTTGCATATATATGGGGAGTAGAGTAAAACTACTAAAAGCCAAGTTTGCTCAAGATATCTTAATAAACAAAATGTTTTTTTATACAACCTAACTCTCGACCGATCGTTCCTATGGCAGCTATAAGATATAGTGGTCCGATCTTAATAGAATTTCGCATATATATGGGGAGTATCATAAAACTAATAAATGCGGAGTTTGGTGAAGATATCATGAAAAACAAAATGTTTTTTAATCAAAGAACTTAATTTTCAACCGATCGTTTTATGGCAGTTATATGATATAGAAGTCCGATCTTAATAGAAACTTGCATATATATATAGGGGGAGTAGAGTAACACTAATAAATGCCAAGTTTGCTCAAGATATCTTAATAAACAAAATGTTTTTTCATACAACTTAACTTTCCACCGATCGTTCCTATGGCAGCTATATGATATAGTGGTTAGATCTTATTAGGATTTGACATATATATGAGGAGTATAGTAAAACTAATAAATGCCGAGTTTGGTCAAAATATAATGAAAAAATAAATGTTTTTTCATACAATAACCTAACTTTCGATTGATCGCTCCTATGGCAGCTATATGATATAGTGCTCCGATCCAGCTGGTTTTGACATATGTGCTGCGTGCAAAAGAAAGAAGGACTTCAGCAAATTTCATTAAGATAGCTTTCAAACTGAGAGACTAGTTCGCATAGAAACAGACAGACGGACAGACGGTCAGACGGATAGATGGATATGGCTATATCGAGCCGGCAGTTGATACTGATCAAGAATATATATACTTAATGGGGTCGGAGATGTCTCCTTCTATGCGTTACACATTTCACGACCAAATTTTAATACCCTCTGCAAGGGTATAATAACGGGCAGTTTTCGCATTGTTTTGTGGCCTTGTCAAAATATTAATTAAAATATGATTTTAAATATACGTATAAATATATACTTAATGGGGTCGAAGATGTTTCCTTCTATGCGTTACACAAGTCTCCACAAAATTATAATACCCTCTGCAAGGGTATTAAAACAATCGTACAATTACTTAATTTGCGCCCGATCATTCCTATGGCAGTTATATAATATAGTGGTCTGATCCTAATAAAATTTAGCATATAAATGAGGAGTATAGTAAAACTAATACATGCCAAGTTTGCTCAAGATATCTTAATAAACAAAATGTTTTTTCATACAACAACTTAACTTTCGACCGATCGTTCCTATGGCAGCTATAAGATTTGGTTATCCGATCTTAATAGGATTTTGCACACATGTGAGGAGTATAGTAAAACTAATAAATGTCGAGTTTGGTGAAGATATCTTGTTAAACAAAACATGTTTTGATACAAAAACTTAATTTTCGACCGAAATTTCCTATGGCAATTATATGATATAGAAGTCCGATCTTAATAAAATTTTGCATATACATGGGGTATATCGTTATTATAATAAATGCCGAGTTTGCTCAAGATATCTTTATAAACAAAATGTTTTTTTTTCATACAACAACTTATCTTTCGACCGATCGCTCCTATGGCAGCTATATGATATAGTGCTCCGATCCAGCTGGTTTTGACATATGTGCTGCGTGCAAAAGAAAGAAGGACTTCAGCAAATTTCATTAAGATAGCTTTCAAACTGAGAGACTAGTTCGCATAGAAACAGACAGACGGACAGACGGTCAGACGGATAGATGGATATGGCTATATCGAGCCGGCAGTTGATACTGATCAAGAATATATATACTTAATGGGGTCGGAGATGTCTCCTTCTATGCGTTACACATTTCACGACCAAATTATAATACCCTCTGCAAGGGTGGACTTACGTTTGTGTTTCTCTGGAGATCGGACGTGAAAATTGCAGTCTCGTGTGTGTGTGCGCGTTAGTGCACCGCTGGCAGCAGGCATAAACCAAGAAAGTGACAGTGACACTGTATAAAGCCCGCCCCAGGGCAATCCATACAAATCCCGCTTATAGTGGGTAAACTATACGCAACTGCTGCCTCTGGCAGCCGGAGTGTTATACAAATTAACAATATTTTAACAAAAAAAATTACCGCGTGCAGTGCGTGAGAACAAGTTCTTGCAAAACTTAAGCTGCGCTCAGCTGATCGCAACTCAAGTGCGTGTGTGTGTGCGCGAGTGCAGCAAAGCTTTCGCGAGAGAGCTTTCAGCTTGCAGCTGCACTGATAGTGCTGGCAAAACAGTCACTGCAGTGACAGTGCTGACACTAAAGTCACAATTTGTGATCAATCACTTGTTACAAAAATACGGGTTATTTTTGTAATTAAGTGTAAAAAACTTGTTTTGTTTTTATTTTTTATTCTTTTTTCTCCCTGTGGGGAAAAAATTATAACAAAGTAAAGAACAATGGCTACAAACAACCGACCCCAAAACAACGAAGAAATTCATTCGCCAATCTACCCGCTGCCGAACAGCTCAATAATATCCCCTACAAATATAGCCGCTAATGTCGATCGCCTCGACGGAAGCAGGCCACTGGAAGATTTTTACCAATATTACAACAACGTGCTCGCCAGTAGTGCAAACCGGAACGGCGCCTCCACCTCGCTGTCAGCCGGTACCCAGCAATGCTCGACTTGGCAACCGCAACAGCACGGCACTGTCAGCACAACGACAGCAACAACCACCACAACCACAGCGTCATCCAGCAGCGGCTGCAGGACATCTGCCTCAACAGGCACAAGCCGTGCCGCTTTAGAGCCCATCGGGACCCGCCCCAAAGCCGCCAATCCGACCTTGCAGTCCACCCCTTATGGCACCCAGGCAGCTGGTTCTTGTGTCACAAACCCCCCTCTGCCTCCCATAAAGAACGCAGGTGCTACGCTAGCCTTCGAAGAGCCACTGGTAGATTGGCAAACGGTTTCCGCAAAAAAACGGCGTGGGACTACATTATTATCCGAAGGCGTAAAAAAAGGGAAGCAACTAAATAACCGCAACACCAGCCGCGCTGGAGCTAAGCCCGCAACTCCCAGTACCGCTTCGGCAATTAGCAACAGATATGCCTCCCTTGAGCCTCAGGAAGACGCCTCTGTAATCGATGACGGCGAGATGGACACTGCCGACGAAGCGCCTCCAGTCACAGACCAACAACAATCAGCGAAAAAGATCTCCAAACCCAGGCCGATAACAGTCCCTGGAGTCAGCGATATTGTCGCAATGGAGCGAACCATAGATCAGGCAGTGGGCGCAGACGCCTATGAATTCAAGGTCTCTCCCTCTGGCTATCTAAGAATTTACGCCAAAGATGCCGACACCCACAGAGCAATTGTCCGCAAGCTCACTGAAGTGAGAGTGCAATTTACCCACTTCTGCCTAAAGGAAGACAGACCATACCGCGTTGTGGTTAAAAATCTGGCCGCTTCCACTCCCAGAAGCCAGATTGAAGCTGCCTTTACATCGCACGGCCATATTGTGACGAACCTTTACAACCCGGGCGCCAGACAGCCAACAAGTGATGCAGACTCCACCAACGACTTTCCAAGTCGCAACTTCTGGTTTGTCGATCTCAAGCAGTCTCTTAACAACAGGGAAGCGCTGCGGCTCAACAAGGTTGGCCGCCAACGGGTCACTATTGAGCTTCCGAGGAAGAACAATAGTATAAGGCAGTGTTTCCGCTGCTTCGAGTTCGACCACACCAAAAACTACTGTCTCAAACAGCCCAAGTGTGGTAGGTGCGGTCAGTCCCATTGGACAAACTCCGAGCAGTGCCAGGCCAAAACAGTGGCAGACCTGCGATGCTCCAACTGCGAGGGAAACCATGCTGCTTCCTATAAAGGATGCAAAAGCTATCAGGTGAGACTAAATGCCAGGCAGCCGGCCATCAATGTCTCCCCTCCTACACGATATAGCCATCCTCAAAATACACGAAGAACCACTCAGCAGTTCGTACCTTCCCGAATTGTGCAACAGGGCCTGTCGTATGCTGATGCGCTACGGCCAGGCCATCATGTACAAGTCCGCCAACCCCCAGCGCGCACTCTTCAGCCCACCGTCAATCCAATGCAGCTCCAACAACCACTGCAAGGACCTCAGGAGCAAGACGCTTCCCTTGGAGGTATCCTTCAAAACCTCCAGCAGTCCATTGCAGCACTGAATGCCGCAGTTGCAACCATTCTGGTTAGCATTAAAGAGCTAAAGGATGCGCAAGGTTCCCCGCAGCTTAGATTCCCAAAAAGCCGCAAATAATGGCTACCCAGTTACGTCTCGGATCGTGGAACGCTCGTGGCATCCTCCAAAATGCCAACGAGCTCAAGCTTTTTCTGAAAAAGCATGATGTAGACATCATGCTCATCTCAGAAACACATCTGCACACAAACTTGTACCTAACAATGGAGGGGTACGTCTGCTACCGTGCGGATCACCCTACAGGACGAGCCAGAGGTGGTGCTGTAGTGCTGGCAAAGCAGGATTTAGCACACTACCATCTACACACAGTGACCTCCAGCGACACACAGCTGGCTGCTATCATGGTGGAGACTCCCTTGGGCGAAATCCTCGTTGCGGCAGCATACCTACCACCAAACATCCCCTGGAACCGAGCGGAATTTGATTCCCTGTTTGGCCAGCTTGGCCCCAAATTCATCGTTGGAGGCGACTTCAACGCTAAGCACAGACTGTGGGGAAACTACAGAGCTGACAGCAGAGGCACTGCGCTCCATGAGGCGCTCACTCCCTGCTCAGCCCAGGTACTGGCCACCGGTAGACCTACCCACTTTCCGTACAACCGGCAAAGTACGCCTTCCTGTATCGACTTTTTTATATTCAAGGGCATCCCCAACAGCGTACTATCGGTTCGCGAAGAGTATGATCTATCTTCCGACCATCTGCCACTCCTCACAACGATCAACACGGCTGCACAAAGGATCCCAAAAAAGCGCAGGCTTGTCCTCCCTGGGTCGAACATCCAACGATTTAAGGCCGAACTAAATAGCTTGATCAACCTAAACACGCAGATTCTGTCAGTTGAGGACGTCGACGCTGCAGTACAAACCCTGTTGGACCAAGTACATGCCGCAGCCGCCAACGCTGCGCCCGCACATATCTACTCAGCCCCTACAAGCCAGCGGCCAAGGACGTTTTCCCCCATATTGGAAGGTCTTCTCGCCCTAAAAAAGCGACTGAGGAGGGAGTATGTCCGTACCCAGGACCCCACGATTGACAGGATCTATCGTCGTATTGCTAACAGGGTCAGGAAGGAGCTGATTATCTCGAAAAGAAATGCCACAGACACCATGCTGGAGGAAGCAACGGCAGACGAGAGCTCCAAATTCGCGCTGTGGAAACTTAGCAGTCGATACAAGCGGCAAGCTGCGCCAAAGTTCCCCGTTCGACTTCCCGATGACACCTGGGCCAGATCACCAATGGACAGAGCCGAAGCCTTTGCCTGCAACTTGGAGGAGCGCTTCAAGCCGTTTGAGACCGCATCGCATGGAAGGATACAGCGAGTCGCGCAAATCCTGGAGGCGCCACTCCAAATGTCACTCCCTGTATCGCCAATCACCTTCCAAGAAGTAGAGCAGGAGATGAAGAGATTAAAAAGCAGCAAAGCCCCTGGGGAAGATCGGTTGGACAACCAGACAATCAAGCTACTGCCATACAAGGCGGTGCTTTTTCTCGTCGCCATTTTTAATGCAGCTCTTCGGCTAGGTTACTTTCCAGTGGCTTGGAAGAAGGCACATATAATCATGTTGCACAAGAGCGGAAAGCCCCCTAATCAACTGGGATCCTATCGCCCCATCAGCCTCCTGCCTGCCTTTGGTAAGATTCTGGAAAGGTGCATCCTCAGAAGGGTCCTGGATACCCCGGAAATAAAACGCTTGATCCCGATGTTCCAGTTTGGGTTTCGACTCAAACACGGTACCCCTGAGCAACTACATCGGGTCACAAATTATATTTTGGACGGCTTTCACAGGAAAGAGTATGTGGTGGCAGCATACCTCGACATCCAAGAAGCCTTCGACCGGGTGTGGCACGCAGGACTCCTCTCCAAGATAAAGGACAAATTGAATCCGCAGCTATTTAGCACCATTGCGAGCTTCCTAACTGAGAGAACCTTTCAAGTGGTGCAGGATGGAGTAGCCTCTCAAACCAAACGCATAAAAGCGGGCGTTCCACAAGGCAGCGTCTTGGGTCCCACGCTATATAGCCTGTTTACACATGACATGCCCACAGCAAATGCAAGCAGACGGAATGATCGGCAGGACCTTCTGGTGGCCACGTTTGCTGACGACACGGCAATCCTTGCAAAAAACAAATGTGTGTACGTGGCAACTGACCTCTTGCAGGAATACCTCAAGCGATTTGAAAACTGGGCTTGTAGATGGAACATCGCAGTGAACCCTGGAAAGTGCGCCACGGTTACCCACACTCTACGCAAGGACTCATGCCCCGGACTTTTTCTTCATGGTGAGCTTCTAGAGCAATATCGTCAACACAAGTACCTAGGTGTCACTCTCGACAGACGACTTACATTTAGTAAGCACGTCTCTGCAGTAACGAGCAACATCAAATCTAAGATAAGGCGAATGAGCTGGCTCCTCAACTCCAAAAACAAACTCTCGCTCCGAAACAAGGTCCTAATCTACAAGGTAATCCTTGCCCCAGTGTGGCGTTACGGGCTTCAAGTTTACGGTATAGCTGCAAAAACACACCTGAACAAAATTCGCATCATTCAGGCCAAAACCCTGCGCAAAATAACTGGAGCCGAATGGTATATTCGCACACGCGACATCGCCAAGGACCTCAAGGTTCCAATGGTGGGCGACGTAGTCAACAGGCAAGCAGCGAGCTACTCAACAAAGCTCCACAACCATCCAAACATCCTGGCGAGGAGCCTGCTAAGGAGGCGAAGAAGAAGGCGACTGAAGAGGACCTACCCAACCGACCTAATCGATCGTTATGTATAGGTGACAAGCTTCGTTAATTACACCAAAATATGTTTCTGTAATCTGTTAACCTAATTGTATAACTAATTGTAAAACCACAATCATCGCTAAGCTAAGTAATTATGTCACTCTGATAAAAGTTGCTAACATAGAGTAACAGGATACCAGATTTCTTAATAAACAAAATATAATTAAAAAAAAAAAAAAAAAAAAAAAATCTGCAAGGGTATAATAACGGGCAGTTTTCGCATTGTTTTGTGGCCTTATCAAAATATTAATTAAAATATGATTTTAAATATACGTATAAATATATACTTAATGGGGTCGAAGATGTTTCCTTCTATGCGTTACACAAGTCTCCACAAAATTATAATACCCTCTGCAAGGGTATTAAAACAATCGTACAATTACTTAATTTGCACCCGATCATTCCTATGGCAGTTATATAATATAGTGGTCTGATCCTAATAAAATTTAGCATATAAATGAGGAGTATAGTAAAACTAATACATGCCAAGTTTGCTCAAGATATCTTAATAAACAAAATGTTTTTTCATACAACAACTTAACTTTCGACCGATCGTTCCTATGGCAGCTATAAGATTTGGTTATCCGATCTTAATAGGATTTTGCACACATGTGAGGAGTATAGTAAAACTAATAAATGTCGAGTTTGGTGAAGATATCTTGTTAAACAAAACATGTTTTGATACAAAAACTTAATTTTCGACCGAAATTTCCTATGGCAATTATATGATATAGAAGTCCGATCTTAATAAAATTTTGCATATACATGGGGTATATCGCTATACTAATAAATGCCGAGTTTGCTCAAGATATCTTTATAAACAAAATGTTTTTTTTTCATACAACAACTTATCTTTCGACCGATCGTTGCTATGGCAGCTATATGATATAGTGGTCCGATCTTAAAGGATTTTGCATATATATGAGGAGTGTAGTAAAACTAATAAATGCCATGTTTGGTCAAGATATTATGAAAAACAAAATGTTTTTTCATACAACTTAGTGTTTGACCGATCGTTTCTATGGCAGCTATATGATACATGACATGTGTGCGGCGTGCAACAGAAAGGACTTCTGCAAATTTCATAAAGATAGCTTTCAAACTGAGAGACTAGTTCGCATAGAAACAGACAGACGGACAGACGGATAGATGGATATGGCTATATAGAGTCGGCAGTTGATACTGATCAAAAATATATATACTTTATGGGGTCGGAGATGTTTCCTTCTATGCGTTACACATATCACGATATATTATAATACCCTCTGCAAGGGTATAAAAACAAAATGTTTTCGTACAACAACTTAGTTTTCGACCGATCTTTCTTATGGCAGTTAAATAATGTAGTGATCCGATCTTAATAGAATTTTGATTACATATGTGACGAGTTTAGTAAAACTAATACATGCCACGTTTGCTCAAGATATCTTAATAAACAAAATGTTTTTTCATACAACTTAACTTTCGACCGATCGTTCCTATGGCAGCTATAAGATTTAGTTATCCGATCTTAATAGGATTTTGCCCATATGTGAGGAGTATAGTAAAACAAAATAGTTATACATGCCGAGTTTGGTCAAGATATCTTGAAGAACAAAATGTTTTGTTAATACAACTTAATTTTCGACCGATCGTTCCTATGGCAGCTAAATGATATAGTGGTACGATCTTAATATAATTTCGCATATATATGAGGAGTATAGCAAAACTAATACGTGCCAAGTTTGGTCAATATATCTTGAAGAACAAAATGTTTTATATGCAACAACTTAACTTTCAACCGATCGTTCCTATGGCAGCTATATGATATTGTGGTCTGATTTTCATATGATTATGCCTGTACAGGGACCGTATAGTTAAACTTATCAATTCCAAGCTTGGTCAAGATATCTTAAAAACATAATGTTGTTTTTATACAATTTAATTTTCGACCGATCGTTCCTATGGCAGCTATATGATAAAGTGACCGTATAGTTAAACTTATCAATTCCAAGCTTGGTCAAGATATCTTAAAAACAAAATGTTGTTTTTATACAATTTAATTTTCGACCGATCGTTCCTATGCCAGCTATATGATAAAGTGTTCCGATCTTAAAAGCATTTTGCATTTATATGAGGAGAGTAGTTTAACAAATAAATTCCAAGTTTGGTGAAGATATCTTGAAAAACAAAATGTTTTTTGATACAATAACTTAATTTTCGACCGATCTTCCCTATGACAGTTATATGATATAGAAGTCCGATCTTAATAGAATTTTGCATATATATGGGGAGTATAGTTAAACTAATAAATTTCGAGCTTGGTCAAGATATCTTGAAAAACAATATGTTTTTTTTATACAATTTCATTTTCGACCGAACGTTCCTATGCCAGCTATATGATAAAGTGTTCCGATCTTAAAAGCATTTTGCATTTATATGAGGAGAGTAGTTTAACAAATAAATTCCAAGTTTGGTGAAGATATCTTGAAAAACAAAATGTTTTTTGATACAATAACTTAATTTTCGACCGATCGTTCCTATGACAGTTATATGATATTGAAGTCCGATCTTAATAGAATTTTGCATGTATATGGGAAGTATAGTGAACCTAATAAATGCCAAGTTTTCTCAAGATATCTTAATAAACAAAATGTTTTTTCATAAAACTTAATTTTCGACCGATCGTTCTTATGGCAGCTATATGATTTTTCTTATCTTAATATGAGTTTTCCTGTATATGGGGAGTATATTTAAACTACTAATGCCGAGCTTGGTCAAGATATCTTGAAAAACAAAATTTGCAACAACAACTTAATTTTCGAAAGATCGTTCTTATGGCAATTATAGGATATAGTGGTCCGATCTTAATATAATTTCGCACATATATGAGAAGTATAGTAAAACTTATATATGCCGAGTTTGGTCAAGATATCTTGAAAAACAAAATGTTTTATGTACAACAACTTAACATTCAACCGATCGTTCGTGGTCCGATCTTAATAGAATTTTGCATATAAATGGGGAGTATCGTAAAACTAATAAATGCCAAGTTTGCTCAAGATATCTTAATAAACAAAATGTTTTTTCATACAACAACTTAACGTTCGACCGATCGTTCCTATGGCAGCCATATGATATAGTGGTCCGATCTTTATATGATTATGCCTGTACATGGACTGTATAGTTAAACTAATCAATTCCAAGCTTGGTCAAGATATCTTAAAAACAAGACTTTTTTTTATACAATTTAATTTTTGACCGATCCTATGGTAGCTATATGATAAAGTGTTCCGATCTTAAAAGCATTTTGCATATATATGAGGAGAGTAGCTTAACTAATGAATGCCAAGTTTGCTCAAGATATCTTAATAAACAAAATGTTTTTTCATACAACAACTTAACGTTCGACCGATCGTTCCTATGGCAGCCATATGATATAGTGGTCCGATCTTTATATGATTATGCCTGTACATGGACTGTATAGTTAAACTAATCAATTCCAAGCTTGGTCAAGATATCTTAAAAACAAGACTTTTTTTTTATACAATTTAATTTTCGACCGATCCTATGGTAGCTATATGATAAAGTGTTCCGATCTTAAAAGCATTTTGCATATATATGAGAAGAGTAGTTTAACTAATTAATTTCAAGTTTGGTGAAGATATCTTAAGAAACAAAATGTTTTTTGATACAACAACTTAATTTTCGACCGATCGTCCCTATGACAGTTATATGATATAGAAGTCCGATCTTAATAGAATTTTGCATATATATGGGGAGTATAGTAAAACTAATAAATGCCAAGTTTGCTCAAGATATCTTAATAAACAAAATGTTTTTTCATACAACAACTAAACGTTCGACCGATCGTTCCTATGGCAGCTATATGATATAGTGGTCCGATCTTTATATCTTTATATGATTAAGTTATCTTAAAAACAAAATGTTTATTTTATACAATTTAATTTGCGACCGATCCTCTTGTAGCTATATGATAAAGTGTTCCGATCTTAAAAGTATTTTGCATATATATGAGGAGAGTAGTTTAACCAATAAATGTCAAGTTTGGTGAAGATATCTTGAAAAACAAAATGTTGTTTGATACAACAACTCAAGTCCGATCTTAATAAAATTTTGCATATATATGGGGAGTATAGTAAACTAATAAATGCCAAGTTTGCTCAAGATATCTTACTAAACAAAATATACAACTTAGTTTTCGACCGATCGTTCTTATGGCAGCTATATGATATGATTCCTATGGCAGTTATATGATATAGTGGTCCAATCTTAATGTAATTTCGCACATATATGAAAAGTATAGTAAAACTTATGTTTGCCGAGTTTGGTCAAGATATCTTGAAAAACAAAATGTTTTATGTATAACAACTTAACTTTCAACCGATCGTTTCTATGGCAACTATATGATATTGTGGTCTGATCTTCATATGCTTATGCCTGTACATGGACAGTATAGTTAAACTTATCAATTCCAAGCTTGGTCAAGATATCTTAAAAACAAAATGTTTTTTCTTTACACAATATTATTTTCGACCGATCGTTCCTATGGCAGCTATATGATAAAGTGTTCCCATCTTAAAAGCACTTTGCATATATATGAGGTAGTTTAACTAATAAATGCCAAGTTTTGTCAAGATATCTTGAATAACAAAATGTTATTTGATACAACTTAATTTTCGACCGATCGTTCCTATGACAGTTATATGATATAGTGGTCCGATCTTAATAGAATTTTTCATATATATGGGGAGTATCGTAAAACTAATAAATTCCAAGTTTGCTTAAGATATCTTAATTAACAAAATGTTTGTTCATACAACAACTTAACGTTCGACCGATCGTTCCTATGGCAGCTATATGATATAGTGGTCCGATCTTAATATGGTTTTGCCTGTATATGGGGAGTATAGTTAAGCTACCAATGCCGAGCTTGGTCAAGATATCTTGAAAAACAAAATTTGCAACAACAAAAACTTAATTTTCGAAAGATCGTTCCTATGGCAGTTATAGGATATAGTGGTCCGATCTTAATATAATTTCGCACATATATGAGAAGTATAGTAAAACTTATATATGCCGAGTTTGGTCAAGATATCTTGAAAAACAAAATGTTTTATGTACAACAGCTTAATTTTCGACCGATCGTCCCTATGACAGTTATATGATATAGAAGTCCGATCTTAATAGAATTTTGCATATATATGGGGAGTAAAATAAAACTAATAAATGCCAAGTTTGCTCAAGATATCTTAATAAACAAAATGTTTTGTCATACAACTTAATTTTCGACCGATCGTTCTTATGGCAGCTATATGATATAGTGGTCCGATCTTAATATGATTTTGCCTGTATATGGGGAGTATAGTTAAACTACTAATGCCGAGCTTGGTCAAGATACCCTGAAAAACAAAATTTTCAACAACAACATAATTTTCGAAAGGATAAAGGTCATAGGATATAGTGGTCCGATCTTTATATAATTTCGCACATATATGAGAAGTATTGTAAAACTAATAAATGCCGAGTTTGGTCAAGATATCTTGAAAAACAAAATGTTTTATGTACAACAACATAACTTTCAACCGATCGTTCCTATGGCAGCTATATGATATAGTGTTCCGATCTTAATATGATTTTGCCTGTATATGGGGAGACTAGATAAACTAATAAATGCCGAGCTTGGGCAAGATATCATGAAAAACAAAATGTTTTTTCATACAACAACATAACTTTCAACCGATCGTTCCTATGGCAGCTATATGATATAGTGGTCCGATCTTAATATGATTTTGCCTGTATATGGGGAGCATAGATAAACTAATAAATGCCAAGTTTGGTTAAGATATCATTAACAACAAAATGTTGTTTGATACAACTTAATTTTCTACCGATCGTTCCTATGACAGTTATATGATATAGTGATCCGATCTTAATAGAATTTTGCATATATATGGGGAGTATCGTAAAACTAATAAATGCCAAGTTTGCTCAAGATATCTTAATTAACAAAATGTTTGACCATACAACAACTTAACGTTCGACCGATCGTTCCTATGGCAGCTATATGATAGAGTGGACCGATCTTAATATGATTTTGCCTGTATATGGGGAGTATAGTTAAACTAATATTTGCCGAGCTTGGTCAATATATCTTGAAAAACAAAATCGTTTTTTCATACAATTTAATGTTCGACCGATCGTTCCTTTGGCAGCTATATGATACAGTAATCCGATCTTAATAAAATTTCCCATATAAATGAGGAGTATAGAAAAACTAATAAATGCCAAGTTTGCTCAAAATATCTTAATAAACAAAATGTGTTTTGATACAACAACTTAATTTTCAACCGATCTTTCTTATGGCAGCAATATGATATAGTGGTCCGATCTTAATAGAATTTTGCATAGATATAAGGAGTTTAGTTAAATAAATGCCAATTTTGGTCAAGGTATCATGAAAAACTAAATGTTTTTTCATAGAACAACTTAACTTTCCACCGATCTTTCCTATGGTAGCTATATGATATAGTGGTCCGATCCAGCTGGTTTTGACATATGTGCTGCGTGCAACAGAAAGAAGGACTTCTGCAAATCTCATTAAGATAGCTTAAAAACTGAGAGCCTAGTTCGCATAGAAACAGACAGACGGACATGGTTATATCGAGTCGGCTGTTGATGCTGATCAAGAATATATATACTTTATGGGGTCGGAGATGTCTCCTTCTATGTGTTACACATTTCACGATCAAATTTTAATACCCTCTGCAAGGGTTTAAAAACAAAATGTTTCTTCATACAACAACTTAATTTTCGACCGATCGTTCCCATGGCAGTTATATGATATAGTGATCCGATCTTAATAGAATTTTGCATATATATGGAGAGTATCGTAGAACTAATAAATGCCGTGTTTGGTCAAGATATCTTGAAAAACAAAATGTTTTTTCATACAACAACTTAACGTTCGACCGATCGTTCCTATGGCAGCTATATGATATAGTGGTCCGATCTTTATATGATTATGCCTGTACATGGACAGTATAGTATAACTAATCAACTTCAAGCTTGGTCAAGATATCTTAAAAAGAAAATGTTTTTTTTATACAATTTAATTTTCGACCGATCGTTCCTATGGCAGCTATATGATAAAGTGTTCCGATCTTAAAAGCATTTTGCATATATATGAAGAGAGTAGTTTAACTAATAAATGCCAAGTTTGGTGAAGATATCTTACTAAACAAAATGTTTTTTCATACAACTTAGTTTTCGACCGATCGTTCATATACCAGCTATATATAAAGTGGTCCGATCTTAATATGATTTTGCCTGTATATGGGGAGTATAGTTAAACTACTAATGCCGAGCTTGGTCAAGATATCTTGAAAAACAAAATTTGCAACAACAACAACAACTTAATTTTCAAAAGATCCTTCCTATGGCAGTTATATGATATAGTGGTCCGATCTTAATATAATTTCGCATATATACTCCTCATAAATAAAATCTAATATATGCCGAGTTTGGTCAAGATATCTTGAAAAACAAAATGTTTTATGTACAACAACTTAACTTTCAACCGATCGTTCCTATGGCAGCCATATGATATTGTGGTCTGATCTTCATATGATAATGCCTGTACATGTACAGTATAGTTAAACTTATCAATTCCAAGCTTGGTCAACATATCTTAATAAACAAAAAGTTTTTTTTATACAATTTAATTTTCGACCGTTCGTTCCTATGGCAGCTATATGATATAGTGGTCCGATCCAGCTGGTTTTGACATATGTGCTGCGTGCAACAGAAACAAGGACTTCTGCAAATCTCATTAAGATAGCTTAAAAACTGAGAGCCTAGTTCGCATAGAAACAGACAGACGGACATGGTTATATCGAGTCGGCTGTTGATGCTGATCAAGAATATATATACTTTATGGGGTCGGAGATGTGTGCTTCTATGTGTTACACATTTCACGACCAAATTTTATTACCCTCTGCAAGGGTTGATGAAAATATCTTGAAAAACAAAATGTTGTTTGATACAACAACTTTAGTCCGAGTATAGTAAACTAATAAATGCCAAGTTTTTTCAAGATATCTTACTTAACAAAATGTTATTTCATACAACTTAGTTTTCGACCGATCGTTCATATAGCAGCTATATATATAGTGGTCCGATCTTAATATGATTTTGCCTGTATATGGGGAGTATAGTTAAACTACTAATGCCGAGCTTCGTCAAGATATCTTGAAAAACAAAATTTGCAACAACAACAACTTAATTTTCGAAAGATCGTTCCTATGGCAGCTATATCGTGGTCCGATCTTAATAGAATATATATCGAGTCGGATGTTGATGCTGATCAAGAATAAATATATTTTATGGAGTCGGAGATGTCTCCTTTTATGCGTTACTTATTTCACGACCTAATTATAATACCCTCTGCAAGGTTATATTAACGGGCAGTTTCGCATTGTTTTGTGACATTCACAAAATTTTAATTTTTTGGGGTCGGAGATGTTTCCTTATATGCGTTACACATGTCACGACAAAATTATAATACCCTCTGCAAGGGTATAAAAACAAGATTTTTTTTCGTACAATTTCATACAACTGAATTTTCGACCGATCGTTCCTATGGCAGTTATATGATATAGTGGTCCGATTTTAATAGGATGTTGCATCTATATGAGAAGTATAGAAAAACTAATAAATGCCGAGTTTGGTGAAGATATCTTGAAAAACAAAATGTTTTTTTGATAAAACAACTTAATTTTCAACCGATCGTTCCTATGGCAGTTATTTGATATAGAAGTCTGATCTTAATAGAATTTTGCATATATATGAGGAGTATAGTAAAATAAATGCCAATTTTGCTCAAGGTATCATGAAAAATAAAATGTTTTTTCATACAACACCTTAACTTTCGACCGATCGTGGCTATGGCAGCTATATGATATAGTGGTCATATTCAGCTGGTTTTGACATATGTGCTGCGTGCAACAGAAAGAGGGACTTCTGCAAATTTCATTAAGATAGCTTTCAAACTGAGAGACCATTTCGCATAGAAACAGACAGACGGACAGACGGACATGGCTATATTGAGTCGGCTGTTGATGCTGATCAAGAATATATACACTTTAAGGGGTCGGAGATGTCTCCTTCCATGTGTTACACATCTCACGATCAAATTATTATACCCTTTGCAAGGGTATAAAATCAAGGGTTTAAAATCAATCTTCATACAACAACTTATGTATGCCGAGTTTGGTCAGGATATCTTAAAAATCAAAATGTTTTATATACAACAACTCAACTTTCAACCGATCGTTCTTATGGCAGCTATATGATATAGTGGTCCGATTTTAATAGGATGTTGCATATATATGAGAAGTATAGAAAAACTAATAAATGCCGAGTTTGGTGAAGATATCTTGAAAAACAAAATGTTTATTGATACAACAACTTTATTTTCGACCGATCGTTGCTATGGCAGTTATATGATATAGAAGTCCGATCTTAATAGAATTTTGCATATATATGGGGAGTATAGTAAAACTAATAAATGCCATGTTTGCTCAAGATATCTTAATAAACAAAATGTATTTTCATACAACTTAATTTTCAACCGATCGTTCTAATGGCAGCTATATGATATAGTGGTCCGATCTTAATAGAATTTTGCATATATATGAGAAGTATAGTAAAATAAATGCCAATTTTGGTCAAGGTATCATGGAAAACTAAATGTTATTTCATACAACAACTTAACGTTCGACCGATCGTTTCTATGCTACTTCTGCAAATTTCATTAAGATAGCTTTAAAACTGAGAGACCATTTCGCATAGAAACAGACAGACGGACATGGCTATATAGAGTCGGCTGTTGATGCTGATCAAGAATATACATACATTATGGGTCGGAGATGTCTCCTTCTATGTGTTACACATTTCACGACCAAATTATAATACCCTTTGCAAGGGTATGAAAACAAAATGTTTCTTCATACAACAACTTAATTTTCGACCGATCGTTCCGATGGCAGCTATATGATACAGTGGTCCGATCCAGCTGGTTTTGATATGCTGCGTGCAACAGAAAGAGGGACTTCTGCAAATTTTATTAAGATAGCTTAAAAACTGAGAGACTAGTTCCCATAGAAACAGACAGACGGACATAGCTATATCGAGTCGGCTGTTGATCCTGATCAAGAATATATATACTTTATGGGTTCGGAGATGTCTCCTTCTATGCGTTACACATTTCACGACCTGATTATAATACCCTCTGCAAAGGTATAATAACGGGCAGTTGTCGCATTGTTTTGTGGCATTAACAAAATTTTAATTAAAATTTGATATTAAATATATGTATAAATATATACTTTAAGGGGTCGGAGATGTTCTATTCTATGCGTTACACATGTCATGACAAAATTATAATACCCTCTGCAAGGTTAAAAAACAAAATGTTTTTTCATACAACAACTGAATTTTCGACCGATCGTTCCTATGGCAGTTGTATGATATTGTGGTCCGATTTTAATAGCATTTTGCATATACATGAGGAGTATAGGAAAACTAATAAATGCCGAGTATGGTCAAGATATCATTAAAAAGAAAATTTTTTTTCATACAACAACTTAATTTTTGAAAGATCGTTCCTATGGCAGTTATATGATATAAAAGTCCGATCTTAATATAATTTCGCATATATATGAAGAGTTTAGTAAAACTAATATATGCCGAGTTTGGTCAAGATATTTTGAAAAACAATATGTTTTATGTACAACAACTTAACTTTCAACCGATCGTTCTTATGGCAGCTATATGATATAGTGGTCCCATCTTAATATGATCTTGCCTATATATGGGGAGTATAGTTAAACTAATAAATTTCGAGCTTGGTCAAGATATCTTGAAAAACAATATGTTTTTTTTATACAATTTCATTTTCGACCGAACGTTCCTATGCCAGCTATATGATAAAGTCTTCCGATCTTAAAAGCATTTTGCATATATATGAGGAGAGTAGTTCAATTAATAAATGCCAAGTTTGGTCAAGATATTTTGAAAAACAAAATGTTATTTGATACAACTTAATTTTCGACCGATCGTTCCTACCGCAGTTATATGATATAGTGGTGCGATCTTAATAGAATTTTGCATATATATGGAGAGTATCGTTAAACTAATAAATGCCAAGTATGCTCAAGATATCTCAATAAACAAAATGTTTTTTCATACAAAAACTAAACGTTCGACCGATCGTTCCTATAGCAGCTATATGATATAGTGGACCGATCTTATTAGAATTTTTCATATATGTGAGGAGAGTAGTAAAAACTTATATATGCCGATTTTGGTCAAGATATCATGAAAAACAATATGTTTTTTATACAATAACTTAATTTTCGTTCAATCGTTCCTATGCCAGCTATATGATACAGTAATCCGATCTTAAAAAAATTTCGCATATAAATGAGGAGTATAGTAAAACTAATAAATGCCAAGTTTGGAGAAGATATCTTGAAAAACACAATGTTTTGTATACAACAACTTAACTTTCGACCGATCGTTCCTACGGCAGCTATATGATATAGTGTTCCGATCTTAATATGATTTTGCCTGTATTTGGGGAATATGGGGAGTACTAATAAATGCCGAGCTTGGTCAAGATATCTTGAAGAACAAAATGTTTAATATATACAATTTTATTTTCGACCGATCGTTCCTATGGCAGCTATATGATATAGTGGTCCGATCTTAATATAATATATATTGAGTCGGCTGTTGATGCTGATCAAGAATATATATACTTTATAGGGTCGGAGATGTCTCCTTCTATGCGTTACACATATCACGACCAAATTATAATACCCTCTGCAAGGGTATAATAACGAGCAGTTGTCGCATTGTTTTGTGACAAACCCAAACTTTAATTAAAATATGATTTTAATCCTAAATATATACTTTATGGGGTCGGAGATGTTTCCTTCTATGCGTTACACATGTCACGACAAAATTATAATACCATCTGCAAGGGTATAAAAACGAAATGTTTTTTCATACAACAACTTAATTTTCGACCGATCGTTCCTATGGCAGTGATATGATATAGTGGTCCGATTTTAATAGGATGTTGCACATATATGTGAGAAGTATAGAAAAACTAATAAATGCCGAGTTTGGTGAAGATATCTTGAAAAAGAAAATGTTTTTTGATACAACAATTTAATTTTCGACCAATCGTTCCTATGGCAGTTATATGATATAGACGTCCGATCTTAATAGAATTTCGCATATATATGGGGAGTATAGTAAATCTAATAAATGCCATGTTTGCTCAAGATATCTTAATAAACAAAATGTTTTTTCATACAACTTAATTTTCGACCCATCGTTCTAATGGCAGCTATATGATATAGTGGTCCGATCTTAATAGAATTTTGCATGTATATGGGGAGTTTAGTGAAATAAATGCCAATTTTGGTCAAGGTATCATGGAAAACTAAATGTTATTTCATACAACAACTTAACTTTCGACCGATCGTTTCTATGGCAGCTATATGATATAGTGGTTCGCTCCAGCTGGTTTTGACATACATGCTGCGTGCAACAGAGAGAGGGACTTCTGCAAATTTCATTAGGATAGCTTTAAAACTGAGAGACTAGTTCGCATGAAACGGGCAGACGGACAAACGGACATGGCTATATCGAGTCGGCTGTTGATGCTGATCAAAAATATGTATACTGAATGGGGTCGGAGATGTCTCCTTCTATGTGTCACACATTTCACGACCAAATTATTATACCAGAGGTATTGCAGAGGCAAGCGTATAAAAACAAAATGTTTTTTCATACAACAACTAAATTTTCGACCGATCGTTCCTATGGCAGTTATATGATGTAGTGGTCCGATTTTAATAGGATTTTGCATATATGTGTGGAGTATAGTAAAACTAATAAATGCGGAGTTTGGTGAAGATACCTTAAAAAACAAAATGTTTTTTGATACAACAACTTAGTCCGATCTTAATAGAATTTTGCATATATATGGGGAGTCTAGTAAAACTAATAAATGCCAAGTTTGCTCAAGATATCTTAATAAACAAAATGTTTTTTCATACAACAACTTAACTTTCGACCGATCGTTCCTATGGCAGCTATATGATATAGTCGTCCCATCTTAATAGGATTTTGCATATATATGTGTATAGTAAAACTAATAAATACCGAAAATGGTCAAGATATCATGAAAAACAAATTGTTTTTCATACAACTTAACTTTTGACCGATCGTTCCTATGGCGGCTACATGATATAGTTGTCCGATTTTAATAGAATTTTGAATACATATATATGAGGAGTATACATCGAATTTAATTTTCGACCAATCGTTCCTATGGCAGCTATATGATACAGTGGTCCGATCTTAATATGATTTTGCCTGTATATGGAGAGTATAGTTAAACTTATAAATGCATTTTGCATATATATGAGGAGAGTAGTTTAACTAATAAAAAACACGATTGGTCAAGATATCTTGAAAAACAAAATGTTTATTCATTTAACAACTTAATTTTCGACCGATCGTTCCTATGGCAGGTTTATGATATAGTGGTCCGATCTTAATATAATTTCGCAAATATATGAGGAGCATAGTAAAAATAATATATGCCGAGTTTGATCAAGATATCTTGAAAACAAAATGTTTTTTTTATTCAACCTAATTTTCAACCGATCTTTCCTATGGCAGCTACATGATATATTGGTCTGATCTTAATATGATTTTGCCTGTATATGGGGAGCACAGTAAAACTAATAAATGCCAAGTTTGCTCAAGATATCTTAATAAGCAAAATGTTTTTTCATACAACAACTTAACTTTCGACCGATCGTTCCTATGGCAGCTATTTGATATAGTCGTCCCATCTTAATAGGATTTTGCATATATATGTGTATAGTAAAACTAATAAATACCGAGAATGGTCAAGATATCATGAAAAACAAATTGTTTTTTCATACAACTTAACTTTTGACCGATCGTTCCTATGGCGGCTACATGATATAGTTGTCCGATATTAATAGAATTTTGAATACATATATATGAGGAGTCTACATCGAATTTAATTTTCGACCAATCGTTCCTATGGCAGCTATATGATACAGTGGTCCGATCTTAATATGATTTTGCCTGTATATGGAGAGTATAGTTAAACTTATAAATGCATTTTGCATATATATGAGGAGAGTAGTTTAACTAATAAAAAACAAGATTGGTGAAGATATATTGAAAAACAGAATATTTTTACATACAACAGTTTTACTTTCGACCGATCGTTCCTATGGCAGCTACCTGATATAGTGTTCCGATCTTAATAGAATTTCGCATATAAATGAGGAGTATAGCAAAACTAATTAATGCCAAGTTTGGTCAAGATATCTTGAAAAACAGAATGTTTTTTTTATTCAACTTAATTTTCGACCGATCGTTCCTATGGCAGCTACATGATATAGTGGTCCGATCTTAATAGAATTAAGAATATATATGGGGAGTATAGTAAACCTAATAAATGCCGCGTTTGGTCAGGATATCTTGAAAAACAAAACGTTTTTTCACACAACTTAATTTTCTACCGATCGTTCCTATGGCAGATATATTATACAGTGTTCCGATCTTAATAGAATTTCGCATATAAATGAGGAGTATAGCAAAACTAATTAATGCCAAGTTTGGTCAAGATATCTTGAAAAACAAAATGTTTTTCTTTATTCAACTTAATTTTCGACCGATCGTTTCTATGGCAGCTATACGATATAGTGGTCCGATCTGAATATAATTTCGCATACATATGAGGGGCATAGTAAAAATAATATATGCCAAGTTTGGTGAAGATATATTGAAAAACAAAATGTTTTTTTTTATTCAACTTAATTTTCGACCGATCGTTTCTATGGCAGCTATATGATATAGTGGTCCGATCTTAACATGATTTTGCCTGTATATGGAGAGTATAGTTACACTTATAAATGCATTTTGCATATATATGAGGAGAGTAGTTTAACTAATAAAAAACAAGATGGTGAAGATATATTGAAAAACAGAATGTTTTTACATACAACAGCTTAATTTTCGACCGATCGTTCCTATGGCAGCTACATGATATAGTGGTCCGATCTTAATAGAATTTCGCATATAAATGAGGAGTATAGCAAAACTTATTAATGCCAAGTTTGGTCAAGATATCTTGAAAAACAAAATGTTTTTTTCATTCAACTTAATTTTCGACCGATCGTTCCTATGGCAGCTACATGATATAGTGGTCCGATCTTAATAGAATTAAGAATATATATGGGGAGTATAGTAAACCTAATAAATGCCGCGTTTGGTCAAGATATCTTGAAAAACAAAACGTTTTTTCACACAACTTAATTTTCGACCGATCGTTCCTATGGCAGATATATTATACAGTGTTCCGATCTTAATAGAATTTCGCATATAAATGAGGAGTATAGCAAAACTAATTAATGCCAAGTTTGGTCAAGATATCTTGAAAAACAAAATGTTTTTCTTTATTCAACTTAATTTTCGACCGATCGTTTCTATGGCAGCTATACGATATAGTGGTCCGATCTGAATATAATTTCGCATACATATGAGGGGCATAGTAAAAATAATATATGCCAAGTTTGGTGAAGATATATTGAAAAACAAAATGTTTTTTTTTATTCAACTTAATTTTCGACCGATCGTTTCTATGGCAGCTATATGATATAGTGGTCCGATATTAATGGAATTTTGAATATATATATATGAGGAGTATACATAGAACTTAATTTTCGACCAATCGTTCCTATGGCAGCTATATGATACAGTGGTCCGATCTTAACATAATTTTGCCTGTATATGGAGAGTATAGTTAAACTTATAAATGCATTTTGCATATATATGAGGAGAGTAGTTTAACTAATAAAAAACAAGATGGTGAAGATATATTGAAAAACAGAATGTTTTTACATACAACAGCTTAATTTTCGACCGATCGTTCCTATGGCAGCTACATGATATAGTGGTCCGATCTTAATAGAATTTTGCATATAAATGAAGAGTATAGCAAAACTTATTAATGCCAAGTTTGGTCAAGATATCTTGAAAAACAAAATGTTTTTTTCATTCAACTTAATTTTCGACCGATCGTTCCTATGGCAGCTACATGATATAGTGGTCCGATCTTAATAGAATTAAGAATATATATGGGGAGTATAGTAAACCTAATAAATGCCGCGTTTGGTCAAAATATCTTGAAAAACAAAACGTTTTTTCACACAACTTAATTTTCGACCGATCGTTCCTATGGCAGATATATTATATAGTGGTCCGATCTTAATAGGATTTTGAATATATATGAGGAGTATAGTAAACCTAATTAATGTTTTTTCATACAACAACTTAATTTTCGATATATATGATATAGTGGTTCGATATAAATAGAATTATCCATATATATGAGGAGAGTAGTAAAACTAATAAATGCCGAGCTTGGTCAAAATATCTTGAAAAACTAAATGTTTTTCATACAACTTAATTTTCGACCGATTGTTCCTATGGCAGCTATACGATATAGTGGTCCGATCTTAATAGAACTTTGCCTATATAAGGGGAGTATAGTTAAACTAATAAATTCCGAGCTTGGTCAAGATATCTTAAAATCCAAAATGTTTTTTCACACAACTTAATTTTCGACCGATCACTCCTTTGGCAGCTATATGATATAGTGGTCAGAGAGAGTTTTAGTTGAGAGTGATTGACGTGTTTTACTTGTGCTCCAAGATTTTTATATATTTTTGCGCTTTTATCCTGCTTTTTATTTCAAAATTTTGCATTTTTCGGTGCTTTATTTAAAAAGCTTTTATAAACTGTGCAAAGTGTTATCTGTTGTGGAGCGTGTCTGTTAATTATTACATTTTATAAAACGCGGCGTCAGTTTCGTGTTTGTTGTTATTGGCTGTTTTAAGTCTTTTGCCTTTGTGCTCCCCTGTGCATACACTTGTTTGTGCGTGTGTTCGCTGCATACTTTCTGCTTGTGCATCGCGCTCTCACAAATTTCTTTCTATTGCTTTCGCACCAAACAATTTGTTTGTGTACGAATAATTGTTTTTTGAGTGTTTACTTGTGCACCGTTTTCGTTTCGTTTTGCTCTGCGCTCTCGCAAGTTGCTTGCGCATTTAATAATTATGTCGTGCTGTAAGAAACCGTGCACGTTCAAGCAGGCTGACGATTCTGCACTGCCGCAATTTGTTAATTGCTGGCTGTGTGAGAATATGATGCATGCTAAATGTGCAGGTCTCACTGGGCGTGATTGAGACAAGATCGCTGCTATTGCCAAGAAGGGCTGCGGTGGCTTGCGTTGGTCGTACCCAGAATGCATCGACAAGCAAATTGATTTCTCCAGAATGTATAATTCTGTGAGAAGTCAATTCTAAAAATTAAATAATGTTGCTAAGCAGCTCTCGAGTAATTTCGACTCGAGTTTCGAGTTGCTAGGCAAATATAAATTTGAGTTCCCAACCAAATGCCCTCTACGTCTGTTCAGACACCTACGACGTTCTTGTCTCTTCCTAGCAACTTGGAGGTATCTCCAATGTTGTCTTTATCGCCTTCTCCAAGCGACTGTCCAATTACCCCGGTTTCAAGCCCTGTACTAGACCCAGTAGAGCCCGTACCTGATTCCGTCCCAATTAATCAAACTGCCTCAGCCCCATCAGCTCCTGGCCGCAAAGGTAGACCTGCGCGCAATCTTGCCCAGATTGTTAAAAACAATAATTGTGCCTCGTTAGCTCCTCCAACTCCTGTATTACCTACAGCCCCATCAGCGCCTACTTTAACGGTAGTTGCCCCTCGTAGGCAAGTTTTTGTGTCTCGACTTTCGTCGGACACCACTTCTGAGTCATTGGCAGCCTATATTGCTAGCAAATCTTCTGCTAGCGTGTCAATAACTAAATTTAACCAATCATTTGTGATCCCAAATTTTGGCCACCACACATGATTGTTCATGAGTTCAAGCCTAAAAAGCGTAACCAGCCTGTCACCCTTCCAGTCCCTTCAATACAGGGTACCATTTCTGCCCCAAAAAACTAGCTTCATCTTCTGACCAAATCTTTATTCATTATCAGAATGTCAGAGGTCTCACTTCAAAGCTAAAAAATCTTTTTATTGCCAGCACTTCCTTCGATTCGGACATAATAGCATTTTCAGAAACATGTTTAAACTCAACCATATCTGATTTTGAGATATTACCGAATAACTTTATTTTGTTTAGAAATGATCGGCCGACTCGAGGTGGTGGGGAGTTAATTGCCGTTAAAGCCACTCTCCAGTCTGAACTATTCTGTTTTAGTACGCCTACTGACGCTGAGATTGTCTCAGTTAAGGTGTCTTTTCCTACACGGAATATCTATGTAACATGCTCTTATGTCCCACCTTCTTCTGATATTCAAGTTTATATGAATCATATTACTTGTATTAAAGAAGTTTCTTCACACGTGCGTGATAATGACCTATTTATGGTGTTGGGTGATTTGAATTTGCCGAACATCTCTTGGTCATTATTCACTGCTGAAAATTATCTAGTGCCCTTAGCACAGCACGATTTTTTAGACTGCATGCTTGATCTTTCGTTGTTTCAAATCAATTCAATTTCTAATCATATGAATAGAACACTTGACCTTGTATTTGTTAACGACTACCTTATTTCTAATGTGTCTAGGTCCCCTCCTTTATCTCTTCCTGAGGATGTTTATCATCCAACCTTAGAGATTGCAATGCTAAATTGTAATCCTTTCACTTCGTGCTCATCAGCCAATAAGCCCTGATATTACTTTCGCAAAGGAAATTATTCTTTGCTGAATCAGCTTATTTATTCAACCGATTGGTCTTTCTTATATGACTCAGTTGATATGAATACAGCCATTAATTTTTTTTTTATCAGCGTAAACTCCCTCTTAGATGTGTGTATTCCTAAGTCAATTCCTTCGACTACTTTTTCAAAACCACCCTGGCTTACTCCCAGATTATCACATCTAAAAAATGTAAAATCCAAATATTTTAAAAAGTTTAAAGTCTGGTTCGTGTACAGACTTGGCTAAATATTCCATAGCCAAGTCGAACTTCTTTCTTCTTAATTCTCAATGCTATGAGAATTATCTAATTCGTTGTAAAAGGCGATTCGCCCGAAATCCGAGACAGTTTAATAATTTTGTAAACTTGAAGCGTAAATCTTCAAGTTTGCCATCTTCTTTTTTTCTTGGGATGGATAAAGCTAGCAATGACACTGATTCTGCTAACCTCTTTGCTAATTTTTTCCAATCAACTCTTCAGTCTGTCCTAATACTAATTCTTACCCTTATACTATTTCCTCCGCTAGTTCTATACCTCCCCCCATTATTTCACACTCCTCTCTCCTATAAGCTATAAACTCTCTAAAATCTTCTTACTCTCCTGGGCCGGACAATATTCCTAGTTGTCTACTCAAGGAGTGTAGTTCTTCCCTTTTCTATCCATTGCTAAAGCTTTTTAACCTATCCCTTGAAACTTCTGTCTTTCCATCTCTTTGGAAAGAATCTTATATCATTCCTCTTCACAAGAAATGTGGGAAGTCTGATATACAAAATTACAGGGGCATTGCAAAACTGTCTGCTATTCCTAAATTATTTGAAAAAATAATCACTTCGAATTTGCAGCATTTCTGCAAATCAGTTGTTCCCCTGTTCAACATGGATTTGTAAAGAATCGGTCAACTACGACCAATCTACTTGAGTTTACTTCCTTGGTAAATGATGCTTTCCTTTCGAAAATGCAAACTGATGTCATTTACACTGACTTCAGTAAGGCGTTTGACTCTGTGCACCATGACATTTTACTTTTTAAACTTGACCGAATAGGTTTCCCTCTGTCCCTTTTACTTTGGATTAATTCTTATTTAAAAGGTAGGACCCAAAGAGTAATACTGAGGTTGACTACCTCTAAAAGGGTTCACGTTACTTCTGGTGTTCCTCAAGGTAGTCATCTTGGACCTTTACTCTTTACACTTTTTATAAATGATCTTCCCTCTGTTATATCACATGCCCGTGTACTCATGTATGCGGACGATGTCAAACTTTTTCTATCATACACTAACCCCCTACATCATTCTCGTCTACAAGACGATTTGAACGCTATGCAACTTTGGTGTTCGGCCAATCAATTGCATCTAAATTGTTCAAAGTGTATGTTTATGACTTTTAATCGTACTACACCTTATCTTGTCAGTTATACAATCGACAATATCCCTTTGCAACGTATACTAACAGTTAAGGATCTAGGCGTTATATTTGATTCTAAAGTCTGTTTCAATCTTCATATGGATACCATTGTTAATGAGGCAAAAGGTGTACTTGGATTCATTAAACGATGGTCTAAAGAGTTTAACGATCCTTTTATAACAAAACTTCTGTACATCTCTCTTGTTCGCCCTATCCTTGAATACTGCTCTTGCATCTGGTCTCCACAGTATATCAACAGCCAGGATCGTATTGAATCTGTTCAGAAGCAATTTCTGCTTTTTGCCTTACGAGGTTTAAATTGGGACCCTAATCTTCGGTTGCCGTCCTACTCCAGCAGACTGCTTCTTCTCAACCTTTTGTCGTTAATCAACCGTAGGACAATTCTCGGTGTTGTTCTTCTACTTAAGTTGATTATTGGCTACATAGATTCTCCTTTTCTGCTAGGGCGTCTTCAATTCTCTGTTCCGGCTAGACCAACCAGAAATTATCGCCCCTTATTACTATCTACGTGCACAACAGATTACGCTATGCACAATTCTTTTCGCGTGTTATGTTAAAATTATAATAGTTTGCATCACGTTTTCTCTACCGAACTTTCTCTACCCTTAATAAAATCGTTGCTTTCAGGATACCTTCGGGAAGTCGCTGACCATTCCCAGCTATGAGCAGGGGCATAGCTAGCCGGACAGGCTGAAAAATTTTCCCCCACCGTGTCGGTGATTTCCCATTACTTTTCTCTTTGTCCTATCCACTTAACACTCTTTATCTAACTTACAATTCTTTACTTTATTAACAATTTTCTTACTTTCTTTTTTCCTATTTAATGTATTTTCTTTATTAATATAGCAAATTAAGATTATTTTTAATTTCACTTGATATCACTTTTTTCCTACTTACAACCTTCTCCTTAGATGTAGGCTCTAATAGCGTCACTGACAAAATTAGCTGTGAAAAGGGGCACAGCTGGCCGGACTGGCAAATAAAACACCTCCATCGGTCGGTGATGCTATTTAGAAAATTGTATCCTTTAACTAGGCTTTTAGCATATAATTATATTGTACAATCTTTTGAATAATGAGGAAGACACTCGTTTTGTCGACCATTAATAAATAAATAAAAAAATTAAAAATTAATAGAATTTAGCATATATATGAGGGGTGTAGTATAACTAATAAATGCCGTGTTTGGTTATGATATCGTGCTAAACAAAATGTTTTTGCATACAAATACTTAATTTTCGACCGATCGTTCCTATGGCAGTTAGATGATATAGTGGTCTGAAGAGTATAGTTTAACTAAATAATGCAAGTTTGGTCAAGATATCTTGAAACACAAAATGTTTTTTTCATGCAACGTAATTTTCGACCGTTTGTGCCTATGGCAGCTATATGATATAGTAGAATCGATCTTAGTAGAATTTTGCCAATATAAGGGGAGTATAGTTTAACAAATATATTCCGAGTTTGGTCAAGATATTTTGAAAACCAAAATGTTTTTTTCATACAACGTACATTTCGACCGATTGTTCCTATGGCGGCTATATAATACAGTGGTCCGATCTTAATAGAATTTTGCATATATATGTGGAGTGTAGTAAAACTAATAAATGCCGAGTTTGGTCAAGATATCGTGCTAAACAAAATGTTTCTGCATACAAAAACTTAATTTTCGACCGATCGTTCTTATGGCAGCTTCATGGTATAGTGTTCCGATCTTAATAGAATTAAGAATATATATGGGGAGTATAGTAAACCTAATAAATGCCGCGTTTGGTCAAGATATCTTGAAAAACAAAATGTTTTTTCACACAACTTAATTTTCGACAGATCGTTCCTATGGCAGTTTTATGATATAGTGGTCCGAAGAGTATAGCCTAACTAAATAAAATGTTTTTGCATACAAAAACTCAATTTTCAACCGATCGTTCCTATGGCAGCTATATAATACAGTGGTCCGATCATAATAGAATTTTGCATATATATGAGGAGTATAGTAAAACTAATAAATGCAAAGTTTGGTCAAGATATCTTAAATAAACAGAAAATTTTTGCATACAATAACTTTATTTTCCTCCGATCGTTTCTATGACAGATGTCTCCTTCCCTGCGTTACACATTTCACGACAAAAGTATAATACCCTCTGCAAGAGTATAAAAACAAAATGATTTTTCATGCAACAACTTAATTTTCGACCGATCGTTCCTATGGCAGTTATATGATATAGTGGCCCGATCTTAATAGAATTTTGCATATATATGTGGAGTGTAGTAAAACTAATAAATGCCGAGTTTGGTCAAGATACCGTGCTAAACAAAATGTTTTTGCATACAAAAAATTAATTTTCGACCGATCGTTCCTATGGCAGCTATATAATACAAAAGTCCGATCTTAATAGAATTTTGCATATATATGTGGAGTGTAGTAAAACTAATAAATGCCGAGTTTGGTCAAGATACCGTGCTAAACAAAATGTTTTTGCATACAAAAAATTAATTTTCGACCGATCGTTCCTATGGCAGCTATATAATACAAAAGTCCGATCTAAGTAGAATTTTGCATATATATGAGGAGTATAGTTGATCTAATAAATGCCGCGTTTGGTCAAGGTATCTTGCAAAACAAAATGTTTTTTTCATACAACTTAATTTCCCACCGATCGTTCCTATGGCAGCTATATAATACAAAGGTCCGATCTAAATAGAATTTTGCATATATATGTGGAGTGTAGTAAAACTAATAAATGCCGAGTTTGGTCAAGATATCGTGCTAAACAAAATGTTTTTGCATACAAAAATTTAATTTTCGACCGATCGTTCTTATGGCAGCTATATGATATGGTGGTACGAACTTAATAGAATTTAGAATATATATGAGGAGTATAGTAAGCTTAATAAATGCCGTGTTTGGTCAAGATATCTTGAAAAACAAAATGTTTTTTCACACAACAACTTAATTTTCGCCCGATCGTTCCTATGGCAGATTGGTGATATAGTGGTCCGATTTGAATAGAAGTTTGCATATATATGAGGAGAGTAGTAAAACCAATAAATGCCGAGTTTGGTTAGGATTTCGTGCTAAACAAAATGTTTTTGCATACAAATACTTAATTTTCGACCGATCGTTCCTATGGCAGCTATATGATGTAGTGGTCCGATCTAAGTAGAATTTTGCATATATATGAGGAGTATAGTTGATCTAATAAATGCCGCGTTTGGTCAGGATATCATGAAAAACAAAATGTTTTTTCACACAACAACTTAATTTTCGACCGATCGTTCCTATGGCAGCTATATGATATAGTCATCCGATCTTAATAGAATTTTGCCTATATATGAGGAGTACAGTAAACCTAATAAATGCCGTGTTTGGTCAAGATATCTTGAATAACAAAATGTTTTTTCACACAACTTTATTTTCGACCGATTGTTCCTATGGCAGATATATGATATAGTGGTCCGATCTTAATAGAATTTTGCATATATTTGAGGAGTATAGTAAACCTAATAAATGCCGTGTTTTGTCAAGATATCTTAAAAAAAAAATGTTTTTTCACAGAACAACTTAAATTTCGGCCGATCGTTCCTATGGCAGCTATATAATACAAAAGTCCGATCTAAATAGAATTTTGCATATATATGTGGAGAGCAGTAAAACTAATAAATGCCGAGCTTGGCCAAGATATCGTGCTAAACAAAATGTTTTTGCATACAAAAACTTAATTTTCGACCGATCAATCCTATGGCAGCTATATAATATAATGGTCCGATCTTGATAGAATTTTGCATGTATATGAGGAGTATAGCAAAACTAATAAATGCAAAGTTTGGTCAAGATATCTTGAAAAACAAAATGTTTTTGCATACAATAACTTTTTTTCGACCGATCGTTTCTATGACAGATGTCTCCTACCCTGCGATAAACATTTCACCACAAAATTATAATACTCTCTGCAAGAGTATAAAAGCAAAATGTTTTTTCATACAACAACTTAATTTTCGACCCACCGTTTCTATGGCAGTTATATGATATAGTGGCCCGATCTTAATAGAATTTTGCATATATATGGGGAAAGTAGTTAAACTAATAAATGCCGAGTTTGGTCAAGGTATCTTGCAAAACAAAATGTTTTTTTCATACAACTTAATTTCCCACCGATCGTTCCTATGGCAGCTATATAATACAAAGGTCCGATCTAAATAGAATTTTGCATACATATGTGGAGTGTAGTAAAACTAATAAATGCCGAGTTTGGTCAAGATATCGTGCTAAACAAAATGTTTTTGCATACAAAAATTTAATTTTCGACCGATCGTTCTTATGGCAGCTATATGATATGGTGGTACGAACTTAATAGAATTTAGAATATATATGAGGAGTATAGTAAGCTTAATAAATGCCGTGTTTGGTCAAGATATCTTGAAAAACAAAATGTTTTTTCACACAACAACTTAATTTTCGCCCGATCGTTCCTATGGCAGATATGTGATATATGGCAGATATATGGTGCGATCTTAATAGAATTTTGCCTATATATGAGGAGTATAGCGAACCTAATAAATGCCGCGTTTGGTCAAGATATCTTGAAAAACAGAATGTTTTTTCACACAACAACTTAATATTCGACCGATCGTTCCCATGGCAGATATCTATGATATAGTGGTCCGATCTTAATAGAATTTTGAATATATAAGAGGAGTATAGTAAACCTAATAAATACCGCGTTTGGTCAAGATATCTTGAAAAACAAAACGTTTTTTCACCCAACTTAATTTTCGACCGATCGTTCCTATGGCAGATATATGATATAGTGGTCCGATCTTAATAGAATTTTGCCAAATATGAGGAGTATAGTAAGCCTAATAAATGCCGTGTTTGGTCAAGATATCTTGAATAACACAATGTTTTTTCGTACAACTTAATTTTCGAACGATTATTCCTATGGCAGCTATATGATAAAGTGGTCCGATCTAAATAGAACTTTGCATATATATGAGGAGTAACATAAAACTAAATAATGCAAGTTTGGTCAAGATATTTTTGAAAACAAAATGTTTTTCCATACAACTTAATTTTCGACCGGTCATTCCTATGGCAGCTATTTGATATAGTGGTCCGATCTTAATAGGATTTCTTATATTTATGAGGAGCATAGTAAAACCAATAAGTTTCGAGCTTGGTCAAGATATCTTGAAAAACTAAATGTTTTTCATACAACTAAATTTTCGCCCGATTGTTCTTATGGCAGCTATACGATATAGTGGTCCGATCTAAATAGAATTTTGCCTATATAAGGGGAGTATAGTTAAACTAATAAATTCCGAAATTGGTCAAGATATTTTGAAAAACAAAATGTTTTTTCACACAACTTAATTTTCGACCGACCGTTCCTATGGCAGTTAGATGATATAGTGGTCCGAAGAGTATAGTTTAACTAAATAATGCAAGTTTGGTCAAGATATCTTGAAACACAAAATGTTTTTTTCATACAACGTAATTTTCGACCGTTTGTTCCTATGGCAGCTATATGATATACTAGAATCGATCTTAGTAGAACTTTGCCAATATAAGGGGAGTATAGTTAAACTAATAAATTCCGAGTTTGGTCAAGATATCTTGAAACACAAAATGTTTTTTTCATACAACGTAATTTTCGACCGATTGTTCCTATGGCGGCTATATAATACAGTGGTCCGATCTTTATAGAATTTTGCATATACATATATGTGGAGTGTAGTAAAACTAATAAATGCCGAGTTTGGTCAACATATCGTGCTAAACAAAATGTTTCTGCATACAAAAACCTAATTTTCGACCGATCGTTCCTATGGCAGCTATACGATGTAGTGGTCCGATCTAAGTAGAATTTTGCATATATATGGGGAGTATAGTAAACCTAATATATGCCGTGTTTGGTCAAGATATCTTGAAAAACAAAATGTTTTTTCACACAATAACTTAATTTTCGACCGATCGTTCCTAAGGCAGCTATATGATGTAGTGGTCCGATCTAAGTAGAATTTTGCATATCTATAAGGAGTATAGTAAACCTAATAAATGCCGTATTTTGTCCAGATATCTTAAAAAACAAAATGTTTTTTCACACAACAACTACATTTTCGACCGATCGTTCCCATGGCAGCTATATGATATAGTGGTCCGATTTTAATAGAATTTTGCATATATATGAGGAGAGTAGTAAAACTAATAAATGCCGAGTTTGGTTAGGATTTCGTGCTCAACAAAATGTTTTTGCATCCAAATACTTAATTTTCGACCGATCGTTCCTATGACGCTATATGGTCCGATCTAAGTAGAATTTTGCATATATATGAGGAGTATAGTAAATCTAATAAGTGCCGTGTTTGGTCAAGATATCTTGAAAAACAAAGTGTTTTTTCAACAACAACTAAATTTTCGACCGATCGTTCCTATGGCAGTTATATGATATAGTGGTCCGATCTTGATAGAATTTTGCCTATATATGAGGAGTATAGTAAACCTAATAAATGCCATGTTTGGTCAACATATCTTGAATAACACAATGTTTTTTCACACAACTTTATTTTCGACCGATCGTTCCTATGTCAGCTATATGATATAGTGGTCCGATCTTAATAGAATTTTGCATATATATGAGGAGTATAGTAAACCTAATAAATGCCGTGTTTTGTCAAGATATTTTAAAAAATAAAATGTTTTTTCACAGATCAACTTAAGTTTCGGCCGATCGTTCCTATGGCAGCTATATGATATAGTGGTCCGATCTTAATAAAATTTTGTATATATATGAGGGGAGTAGTGAAACTAATAAATGCGAGTTTGGTCAAGATATCGTGCTAAACAAAATGTTTTTGCATACAAAAACTTAATTTTCGAATGATCAATCCTATGGCAGCTATATAATACAGTGGCCCGATCTTAATAGAATTTTGCATATATATGGGGGGAGTAGTAAAACTAATAAATGCCGAGTTTGGTCAAGATATTTTGAAAAACAAAATGTTTTTTTCATACAACTTAATTTCCGACCGAACGTTCCTATGGCAGCTATATACTACAAAGGTCCGATCTTAATAGAATTTTGCATATATATGTGGAGAGTAGTAAAACTAATAAATGCCGAGTTTGGTCAAGATATCGTGCTAAACAAAATGTTGCTGCATACAAAAACGTAATTTTCGACCGATCGTTCCTATGGCAGCTATATGATATAGTCGTACGATCTTAATAGAATTTAGAATATATATGAGGAGTATTGTAAACCTAATAAATGCCGTGTTTGGTCAAGATATTTTGAAAAACAAAATGTTATTCGTACAACTTAATTTTCAAACGATCGTTCCTATGGCAGCTATATGATATACAGGTCCGATCTTAATAGAATTTTGCCTATATATGAGGAGTTTAGTAAACCTAAAAAATGCCGTGTTTGGTCAAAATATCTTGAAAAACAACAACTTAATATTCGACCGATCGTTCCTATGGCAGATATATGATATAGTGGTCCGATCTTAATAGGATTTTGCATATATATGAAGAGTATAATAAACCTAATAAATGCCGTGTTTGGTGAAGATATCTTGAATAACAGACTGTTTTTTCACACAACAACTTAATATTCGACCGATCGTTCCTATGGCAGATATATGATATAGAGGTCCGATCTTAATAGAATTTTGCCTATATATGAGAAGAGTATTTAAACTAATTAATGCCGAGTTTGGTCAAGATATCGTGCTAAACAAAATGTTTTTGCTTACGAAAACATAATTTTCGACCGATCGTTCCTTTGGCAGCTATATGATATAGAGGTCCGATCTTAATAGAATTTTGCCAATATATGAGGAGAGTAGTAAAACTAATAAATGCCGAGCTTTATCAAGATATCTAGAAAAACAAAATGTTTTTCATACAACTTAATTTTCGACCGATTGTCTCATGGCAGCTATTTGATATAGTGGTCCGATTTGAATAGAATTTTGCATATATATGAGGGGAGTAGTATAACTAATAAATGCCGAGTTTGGTTATGATATCGTGCTAAACAAAATGTTTTTGCATACAAATACTTAATTTTCGACCGATCGTTCCCATGGCAGTTATATGATATAGTGGCCCGATCTTAATAGAATTTTGCATATATATGGGGAAAGTAGTTAAATTAATAAATGCCGAGTTTGGTCAAGGTATCTTGCAAAACAAAATGTTTTTTTCATACAACTTAATTTCCCACCGATCGTTCCTATGGCAGCTATATAATACAAAGGTCCGATCTAAATAGCATTTTGCATATATATGTGGAGTGTAGTAAAACTAATAAATGCCGAGTTTGGTCAAGATATCGTGCTAAACAAAATGTTTTTGCATACAAAAATTTAATTTTCGACCGATCGTTCTTATGGCAGCTATATGATATGGTGGTACGAACTTAATAGAATTTAGAATATATATGAGGAGTATAGTAAGCTTAATAAATGCCGTGTTTGGTCAAGATATCTTGAAAAACAAAATGTTTTTTCACACAACAACTTAATTTTCGCCCGATCGTTCCTATGGCAGATATGTGATATATGGCAAATATATGGTGCGATCTTAATAGAATTTTGCCTATATATGAGGAGTATAGCGAACCTAATAAATGCCGCGTTTGGTCAAGATATCTTGAAAAACAGAATGTTTTTTCACACAACAACTTAATATTCGACCGATCGTTCCCATGGCAGATATCTATGATATAGTGGTTTGATCTTAATAGAATTTTGAATATATATGAGGAGTATAGTAAACCTAATAAATGCCGCGTTTGGTCAAGATATCTTGAAAAACAAAACGTTTTTTCACCCAACTTAATTTTCGACCGATCGTTCCTATGGCAGATATATGATATAGTGGTCCGATCTTAATAGAATTTTGCCAATATATGAGGAGTATAGTTAACCTAATAAATGCCGTGTTTGGTCAAGATATCTTGAATAACACAATGTTTTTTCGTACAACTTAATTTTCGACCGATTATTCCTATGGCAGCTATATGATAAAGTGGTCCGATCTAAATAGAACTTTGCATATATATGAGGAGTAACATAAAACTAAATAATGCAAGTTTGGTCAAGATATTTTTGAAAACAAAATGTTTTTCCATACAACTTAATTTTCGACCGGTCATTCCTATGGCAGCTATTTGATATAGTGGTCCGATCTTAATAGGATTTCTTATATTTATGAGGAGCATAGTAAAACCAATAAGTTTCGAGCTTGGTCAAGATATCTTGAAAAACTAAATGTTTTTCATACAACTAAATTTTCGCCCGATTGTTCTTATGGCAGCTATACGATATAGTGGTCCGATCTAAATAGAATTTTGCCTATATACGGGGAGTTAGTTAAACTAATAAATTCCGAGTTTGGTCAAGATATTTTGAAAAACAAAATGTTTTTCCACACAACTTAATTTTCGACCGATCGTTCCTATGGCAGTTAGATGATATAGTGGTCCGAAGAGTATAGTTTAACTAAATAATGCAAGTTTGGTCAAGATATCTTGAAACACAAAATGTTTTTTTCATACAACGTAATTTTCGACCGTTTGTTCCTATGGCAGCTATATGATATAGTAGAATCGATCTTAGTAGAACTTTGCCAATATAAGGGGAGTATAGTTAAACTAATAAATTCCGAGTTTGGTCAAGATATCTTGAAACACAAAATGTTTTTTTCATACAACGTAATTTTCGACCGATTGTTCCTATGGCGGCTATATAATACAGTGGTCCGATCTTTATAGAATTTTGCATATACATATATGTGGAGTGTAGTAAAACTAATAAATGCCGAGTTTGGTCAACATATCGTGCTAAACAAAATGTTTCTGCATACAAAAACTTAATTTTCGACCGATCGTTCCTATGGCAGCTATACGATGTAGTGGTCCGATCTAAGTAGAATTTTGCATATATATGGGGAGTATAGTAAACTTAATATATGCCGTGTTTGGTCAAGATATCTTGAAAAACAAAATGTTTTTTCACACAATAACTTAATTTTCGACCGATCGTTCCTAAGGCAGCTATATGATGTAGTGGTCCGATCTAAGTAGAATTTTGCATATCTATGAGGAGTATAGTAAACCTATTAAATGCCGTATTTTGTCCAGATATCTTAAAAAACAAATTGTTTTTTCACACAACAACTACATTTTCGACCGATCGTTCCCATGGCAGCTATATGATATAGTGGTCCGATTTTAATAGAATTTTGCATATATATGAGGAGAGTAGTAAAACTAATAAATGCCGAGTTTGGTTAGGATTTCGTGCTCAACAAAATGTTTTTGCATCCAAATACTTAATTTTCGACCGATCGTTCCTATGACGCTATATGGTCCGATCTAAGTAGAATTTTGCATATATATGAGGAGTATAGTAAATCTAATAAGTGCCGTGTTTGGTCAAGATATCTTGAAAAACAAAGTGTTTTTTCAACAACAACTAAATTTTCGACCGATCGTTCCTATGGCAGTTATATGATATAGTGGTCCGATCTTGATAGAATTTTGCCTATATATGAGGAGTATAGTAAACCTAATAAATGCCATGTTTGGTCAAGATATCTTGAATAACACAATGTTTTTTCACACAACTTTATTTTCGACCGATCGTTCCTATGTCAGCTATATGATATAGTGGTCCGATCTTAATAGAATTTTGCATATATATGAGGAGTATAGTAAACCTAATAAATGCCGTGTTTTGTCAAGATATTTTAAAAAATAAAATGTTTTTTCACAGATCAACTTAAGTTTCGGCCGATCGTTCCTATGGCAGCTATATGATATAGTGGTCCGATCTTAATAAAATTTTGTATATATATGAGGGGAGTAGTGAAACTAATAAATGCGAGTTTGGTCAAGATATCGTGCTAAACAAAATGTTTTTGCATACAAAAACTTAATTTTCGAATGATCAATCCTATGGCAGCTATATAATACAGTGGCCCGATCTTAATAGAATTTTGCATATATATGGGGGGAGTAGTAAAACTAATAAATGCCGAGTTTGGTCAAGATATCTTGAAAAACAAAATGATTTTTTCATACAACTTAATTTCCGACCGAACGTTCCTATGGCAGCTATATACTACAAAGGTCCGATCTTAATAGAATTTTGCATATATATGTGGAGAGTAGTAAAACTAATAAATGCCGAGTTTGGTCAAGATATCGTGCTAAACAAAATGTTGCTGCATACAAAAACGTAATTTTCGACCGATCGTTCCTATGGCAGCTATATGATATAGTCGTACGATCTTAATAGAATTTAGAATATATATGAGGAGTATAGTAAACCTAATAAATGCCGTGTTTGGTCAAGATATTTTGAAAAACAAAATGTTATTCGTACAACTTAATTTTCAAACGATCGTTCCTATGGCAGCTATATGATATACAGGTCCGATCTTAATAGAATTTTGCCTATATATGAGGAGTTTAGTAAACCTAAAAAATGCCGTGTTTGGTCAAAATATCTTGAAAAACAACAACTTAATATTCGACCGATCGTTCCTATGGCAGATATATGATATAGTGGTCCGATCTTAATAGGATTTTGCATATATATGAAGAGTATAATAAACCTAATAAATGCCGTGTTTGGTGAAGATATCTTGAATAACAGACTGTTTTTTCACACAACAACTTAATATTCGACCGATCGTTCCTATGGCAGATATATGATATAGAGGTCCGATCTTAATAGAATTTTGCCTATATATGAGAAGAGTATTTAAACTAATTAATGCCGAGTTTGGTCAAGATATCGTGCTAAACAAAATGTTTTTGCTTACGAAAACATAATTTTCGACCGATCGTTCCCTTGGCAGCTATATGATATAGAGGTCCGATCTTAATAGAATTTTGCCAATATATAAGGAGAGTAGTAAAACTAATAAATGCCGAGCTTTATCAAGATATCTAGAAAAACAAAATGTTTTTCATACAACTTATTTTTCGACCGATTGTTCCTATGGCAGCTATTTGATATAGTGGTCCGATTTGAATAGAATTTTGCATATATATGAGGGGAGTGGTATAACTAATAAATGCCGAGTTTGGTTATGATATCGTGCTAAACAAAATGTTTTTGCATACAAATACTTAATTTTCGACCGATCGTTCCTATGGCAGTTATATGATATAGTGGCCCGACCTTAATAGAATTTTGCATATATATGGGGAAAGTAGTTAAACTAATAAATGCCGAGTTTGGTCAAGGTATCTTGCAAAACAAAATGTTTTTTTCATACAACTTAATTTCCCACCGATCGTTCCTATGGCAGCTATATAATACAAAGGTCCGATCTAAATAGAATTTTGCATATATATGTGGAGAGTAGTAAAACTAATAAACGCCGAGTTTGGTCAAGATATCGTGCTAAACAAAATGTTTTTGCATACAAAAATTTAATTTTCGACCGATCGTTCTTATGGCAGCTATATGATATGGTGGAACGAACTTAATAGAATTTAGAATATATATGAGGAGTATAGTAAGCTTAATAAATGTCGTGTTTGGTCAAGATATCTTGAAAAACAAAATGTTTTTTCACACAACAACTTAATTTTCCCCCGATCGTTCCTATGGCAGATATGTGATATATGGCAGATATATGGTGCAATCTTAATAGAATTTTGCCTATATATGAGGAGTATAGCGAACCTAATAAATGCCGCGTTTGGTCAAGATATCTTGAAAAACAGAATGTTTTTTCACACAACAACTTAATATTCGACCGATCGTTCCCATGGCAGATATCTATGATATAGTGGTCCGATCTTAATAGAATTTTGAATATATATGAGGAGTATAGTAAACCTAATAAATGCCGCGTTTGGTCAAGATATCTTTAAAAACAAAACGTTTTTTCACCCAACTTAATTTTCGACCGATCGTTCCTATGGCAGATATATGATATAGTGGTCCGATCTTAATAGAATTTTGCCAATATATGAGGAGTATAGTAAACCTAATAAATGCCGTGTTTGGTCAAGATATCTTGAATAACACAATGTTTTTTCGTACAACTTAATTTTCGACCGATTATTTCTATGGCAGCTATATGATAAAGTGGTCCGATCTAAATAGAACTTTGCATATATATGAGGAGTAACATAAAACTAAATAATGCAAGTTTGGTCAAGATATTTTTGAAAACAAAATGTTTTTCCATACAACTTAATTTTCGACCAGTCATTCCTATGGCAGCTATTTGATATAGTGGTCCGATCTTAATAGGATTTCTTATATTTATGAGGAGCATAGTAAAACCAATAAGTTTCGAGCTTGGTCAAGATATCTTGAAAAACTAAATGTTTTTCATACAACTAAATTTTCGCCCGATTGTTCTTATGGCAGCTATACGATATAGTGGTCCGATCTAAATAGAATTTTGCCTATATACGGGGAGTATAGTTAAACTAATAAATTCCGAGTTTGGTCAAGATATTTTGAAAAAAAAAATGTTTTTCCACACAACTTAATTTTCGACCGATCGTTCCTATGGCAGTTAGATGATATAGTGGTCCGAAGAGTATAGTTTAACTAAATAATGCAAGTTTGGTCAAGATATCTTGAAACACAAAATGTTTTTTTCATACAACGTAATTTTCGACCGTTTGTTCCTATGGCAGCTATATGATATAGTAGAATCGATCTTAGTAGAATTTTGCCAATATAAGGGGAGTATAGTAAAACTAATAAATTCCGATTTTGGTCAAGATATCTTGAAACACAAAATGTTTTTTTCATACAACGTAATTTTCGACCGATTGTTCATATGGCGGCTATATAATACAGTGGTCCGATCTTTATAGAATTTTGCATATACATATATGTGGAGTGTAGTAAAACTAATAAATGCCGAGTTTGGTCAACATATCGTGCTAAACAAAATGTTTCTGCATACAAAAACTTAATTTTCGAATGATCAATCCTATGGCAGCTATATAATACAGTGGTCCGATCTAAGTAGAATTTTGCATATATATGGGGGGAGTAGTAAAAGTAATAAATGCCGAGTTTGGTCAAGATATCTTGAAAAACAAAATGTTTTTTTCATACAACTTAATTTACGGCCGATCGTTCCTATGGCAGTTATATGATATAGTGGTCCGATCTTGATAGAATTTGGCCTATATATGAGGAGTATAGTAAACCTAATAAATGCCATGTTGGTCAAGATATCTTGAATAACACAATGTTTTTTCACACAACTTTATTTTCGCCCGATCATTCCTATGTCAGCTATATGATATAGTGGTCCGATCTTAATAGAATTTTGCATATATATGAGGAGTATAGTAAACCTAATAAATGCCGTGTTTTGTCAAGATATTTTAAAAAATAAAATGTTTTTTCACAGATCAACTTAAGTTTCGGCCGATCGTTCCTATGGCAGCTATATGATATAGTGGTCCGATCTTAATAAAATTTTGTATATATATGAGGGGAGTAGTGAAACTAATAAATGCGAGTTTGGTCAAGATATCGTGCTAAACAAAATGTTTTTGCATACAAAAACTTAATTTTCGAATGATCAATCCAATGGCAGCTATATAATACAGTGGCCCGATCTTAATAGAATTTTGAATATATATGGGGGGAGTATTACAACTTAATTTCCGACCGAACGTTCCTATGGCAGCTATATACTACAAAGGTCCGATCTTAATAGAATTTTGCATATATATGTGGAGAGTAGTAAAACTAATAAATGCCGAGTTTGGTCAAGATATCGTGCTAAACAAAATGTTGCTGCATACAAAAACGTAATTTTCGACCGATCGTTCCTATGGCAGCTATATGATATAGTCGTACGATCTTAATAGAATTTAGAATATATATGAGAAGTATAGTAAACCTAATGAATGCCGTGTTTGGTCAAGATATCTTGAAAAACAAAATGTTTTTTCACACAACAACTTAATTTTCGCCCGATCGTTCCTATGGCAGATATGTGATATATGGCAGATATAATAAGATATGAGGACTATAGTAAACCTAATAAATGCCGTGTTTGGTCAAGATATTTTGAAAAACAAAATGTTATTCGTACAACTTAATTTTCAAATGATCGTTCCTATGGCAGCTATATGATATACAGGTCCGATCTTAATAGAATTTTGCCTATATATGAGGAGTTTAGTAAACCTAAAAAATGCCGTGTTTGGTCAAAATATCTTGAAAAACAGATTGTATTTTCACACAACAACTTAATATTCGACCGATCGTTCCTATGGCAGATATATGATATAGTGGTCCGATCTTAATAGGATTTTGCATATATATGAGGAGTATAATAAACCTAATAAATGCCGTGTTTGGTGGATATCTTGAATAACAGACTGTTTTTTCATACAACAACTTAATATTCGACCGATCGTTCCTATGGCAGATATATGATATAGAGGTCCGATCTTAATAGAATTTTGCCTATATATGAGAAGAGTATTTAAACTAATTAATGCCGAGTTTGGTCAAGATATCGTGCTAAACAAAATGTTTTTGCTTACGAAAACATAATTTTCGACCGATCGTTCCTTTGGCAGCTATATGATATAGAGGTCCGATCTTAATAGAATTTTGCCAATATATGATGAGAGTAGTAAAACTAATAAATGCCGAGCTTTATCAAGATATCTAGAAAAACAAAATGTTTTTCATACAACTTAATTTTCGACCGATTGTTCCTATGGCAGCTATTTGATATAGTGGCCCGATTTGAATAGAATTTTGCATATATATGAGGGGAGTAGTATAACTAATAAATGCCGAGTTTGGTTATGATATCGTGCTAAACAAAATGTTTTTGCATACAAATACTTAATTTTCGACCGATCGTTCCTATGGCAGTTATATGATATAGTGGCCCGATCTTAATAGAATTATGCATATATATGGGGAAAGTAGTTAAACTAATAAATGCCGAGTTTGGTCAAGGTATCTTGCAAAACAAAATGTTTTTTTCATACAACTTAATTTCCCACCGATCGTTCCTATGGCAGCTATATAATACAAAGGTCCGATCTAAATAGAATTTTGCATATATATGTGGAGAGTAGTAAAACTAATAAACGCCGAGTTTGGTCAAGATATCGTGCTAAACAAAATGTTTTTGCATACAAAAATTTAATTTTCGACCGATCGTTCTTATGGCAGCTATATGATATGGTGGAACGAACTTAATAGAATTTAGAATATATATGAGGAGTATAGTAAGCTTAATAAATGCCGTGTTTGGTCAAGATATCTTGAAAAAACAAAATGTTTTTTCACACAACAACTTAATTTTCGCCCGATCGTTCCTATGGCAGATATGTGATATATGGCAGATATATGGTGCAATCTTAATAGAATTTTGCCTATATATGAGGAGTATAGCGAACCTAATAAATGCCGCGTTTGGTCAAGATATCTTGAAAAACAGAATGTTTTTTCACACAACAACTTAATATACGACCGATCGTTCCCATGGCAGATATCTATGATATAGTGGTCCGATCTTAATAGAATTTTGAATATATATGAGGAGTATAGTAAACCTAATAAATGCCGCGTTTGGTCAAGATATCTTGAAAAACAAAACGTTTTTTCACCCAACTTAATTTTCGACCGATCGTTCCTATGGCAGATATACGATATAGTGGTCCGATCTTAATAGAATTTTGGCAATATATGAGGAGTATAGTAAACCTAATAAATGCCGTGTTTGGTCAAGATATCTTGAATAACACAATGTTTTTTCGTACAACTTAATTTTCGACCGATTATTCCTATGGCAGCTATATGATAAAGTGGTCCGATCTTAATAGGATTTCTTATATTTATGAGGAGCATAGTAAAACCAATAAGTTTCGAGCTTGGTCAAGAAATCTTGAAAAACTAAATGTTTTTCATACAACCAAATTTTCGCCCGATTGTTCCTATGGCAGCTATACGATATAGTGGTCCGATCTAAATAGAATTTTGCCTATATACGGGGAGTATAGTTAAACTAATAAATTCCGAGTTTGGTCAAGATATTTTGAAAAACAAAATGTTTTTCCACACAACTTAATTTTCGACCGATCGTTCCTATGGCAGTTAGATGATATAGTGGTCCGAAGAGTATAGTTTAACTAAATAATGCAAGTTTGGTCAAGATATCTTGAAACACAAAATGTTTTTTTCATACAACGTAATTTTCGACCGTTTGTTCCTATGGCAGCTATATGATATAGTAGAATCGATCTTAGTAGAATTTTGCCAATATAAGGGGAGTATAGTTAAACTAATAAATTCCGAGTTTGGTCAAGATATCTTGAAACACAAAATGTTTTTTTCATACAACGTAATTTTCGACCGATTGTTCATATGGCAGCTATATAATACAGTGGTCCGATCTTTATAGAATTTTGCATATACATATATGTGGAGTGTAGTAAAACTAATAAATGCCGAGTTTGGTCAACATATCCTGCTAAACAAAATGTTTCTGCATACAAAAACTTAATTTTCGAATGATCAATCCTATGGCAGCTATATAATACAGTGGCCCGATCTTAATAGAATTTTGCATATATATGGGGGAGTAGTAAAAATAATAAATGCCGAGTTTGGTCAAGATATCTTGAAAAACAAAATGTTTTTTTCATACAACTTAATTTCCGACCGATCGTTCCTATGGCAGTTATATGATATAGTGGTCCGATCTTGATAGAATTTTGCCTATATATGAGGAGTATAGTAAACCTAATAAATGCCATGTTTGGTCAAGATATCTTGAATAACACAATGTTTTTTCACACAACTTTATTTTCGCCCGATCGTTCCTAAGTCAGCTATATGATATAGTGGTCCGATCTTAATAGAATTTTGCATACATATGAGGAGTATAGTAAACCTAATAAATGCCGTGTTTTGTCAAGATATTTTAAAAAATAAAATGTTTTTTCACAGATCAACTTAAGTTTCGGCCGATCGTTCCTATGGCAGCTATATGATATAGTGGTCCGATCTTAATAAAATTTTGTATATATATGAGGGGAGTAGTGAAACTAATAAATGCGAGTTTGGTCAAGATATCGTGCTAAACAAAATGTTTTTGCATACAAAAACTTAATTTTCGAATGATCAATCCTATGGCAGCTATATAATACAGTGGCCCGATCTTAATAGAATTTTGCATATATATGGGGGGAGTTTTACAACTTAATTTCCGACCGAACGTTCCTATGGCAGCTATATACTACAAAGGTCCGATCTTAATAGAATTTTGCATATACATATATGTGGAGTGTAGTAAAACTAATAAATGCCGAGTTTGGTCAACATATCGTGCTAAACAAAATGTTTCTGCATACAAAAACTTAATTTTCGAATGATCAATCCTATGGCAGCTATATAATACAGTGGCCCGATCTTAATAGAATTTTGCATATATATGGGGGAGTAGTAAAAATAATAAATGCCGAGTTTGGTCAAGATATCTTGAAAAACAAAATGTTTTTTTCATACAACTTAATTTCCGACCGATCGTTCCTATGGCAGTTATATGATATAGTGGTCCGATCTTGATAGAATTTTGCCTATATATGAGGAGTATAGTAAACCTAATAAATGCCATGTTTGGTCAAGATATCTTGAATAACACAATGTTTTTTCACACAACTTTATTTTCGCCCGATCGTTCCTAAGTCAGCTATATGATATAGTGGTCCGATCTTAATAGAATTTTGCATACATATGAGGAGTATAGTAAACCTAATAAATGCCGTGTTTTGTCAAGATATTTTAAAAAATAAAATGTTTTTTCACAGATCAACTTAAGTTTCGGCCGATCGTTCCTATGGCAGCTATATGATATAGTGGTCCGATCTTAATAAAATTTTGTATATATATGAGGGGAGTAGTGAAACTAATAAATGCGAGTTTGGTCAAGATATCGGTCTAAACAAAATGTTTTTGCATACAAAAACTTAATTTTCGAATGATCAATCCTATGGCAGCTATATAATACAGTGGCCCGATCTTAATAGAATTTTGCATATATATGGGGGGAGTTTTACAACTTAATTTCCGACCGAACGTTCCTATGGCAGCTATATACTACAAAGGTCCGATCTTAATAGAATTTTGCATATATATGTGGAGAGTAGTAAAACTAATAAATGCCGAGTTTGGTCAAGATATCGTGCTAAACAAAATGTTGCTGCATACAAAAACGTAATTTTCGACCGATCGTTCCTATGGCAGCTATATGATATAGTCGTACGATCTTAATAGAATTTAGAATATATATGAGGAGTATAGTAAACCTAATGAATGCCGTGTTTGGTCAAGATATCTTGAAAAACAAAATGTTTTTTCACACAACAACTTAATTTTCGCCCGATCGTTCCTATGGCAGATATGTGATATATGGCAGATATAATAAGATATGAGGACTATAGTAAACCTAATAAATGCCGTGTTTGGTCAAGATATTTTGAAAAACAAAATGTTATTCGTACAACTTAATTTTCAAACGATCGTTCCTATGGCAGCTATATGATATACAGGTCCGATCTTAATAGAATTTTGCCTATATATGAGGAGTTTAGTAAACCTAAAAAATGCCATGTTTGGTCAAAATATCTTGAAAAATAGATTGTATTTTCACACAACAACTTAATATTCGACCGATCGTTCCTATGGCAGATATATGATATAGTGGTCCGATCTTAATAGGATTTTGCATATATATGAGGAGTATAATAAACCTAATAAATGCCGTGTTTGGTGAAGATATCTTGAATAACAGACTGTTTTTTCACACAACAACTTAATATTCGACCGATCGTTCCTATGGCAGATATATGATATAGAGGTCCGATCTTAATAGAATTTTGCCTATATATGAGAAGAGTATTTAAACTAATTAATGCCGAGTTTGGTCAAGATATCGTGCTAAACAAAATGTTTTTGCTTACGAAAACATAATTTTCGACCGATTTCGATTTATGATATAGAGGTCCGATCTTAATAGAATTTTGCCAATATATGAGGAGAGTAGTAAAACTAATAAATGCCGAGCTTTATCAAGATATCTAGAAAAACAAAATGTTTTTCATACAACTTAATTTTCGACCGATTGTTCCTATGGCAGCTATTTGATATAGTGGTCCGATTTGAAGAGAATTTTGCATATATATGAGGGGAGTAGTATAACTAATAAATGCCGAGTTTGGTTATGATATCGTGCTAAACAAAATGTTTTTGCATACAAATACTTAATTTTCGACCGATCGTTCCTATCGCAGTTATATGATATAGTGGCCCGATCTTAATAGAATTTTGCATATATATGGGGAAAGTAGTTAAACTAATAAATGCCGAGTTTGGTCAAGGTATCTTGCAAAACAAAATGTTTTTTTCATAAAACTTAATTTCCCACCGATCGTTCCTATGGCAGCTATATAATACAAAGGTCCGATCTAAATAGAATTTTGCATATATATGTGGAGAGTAGTAAAACTAATAAACGCCGAGTTTGGTCAAGATATCGTGCCAAACAAAATGTTTTTGCATACAAAAATTTAATTTTCGACCGATCGTTCTTATGGCAGCTATATGATATGGTGGTACGAACTTAATAGAATTTAGAATATATATGAGAAGTATAGTAAGCTTTATAAATGCCGTGTTTGGTCAAGATATCTTGAAAAACAAAATGTATTTTCACACAACAACTTAATTTTCGCCCGATCGTTCCTATGGCAGATATGTGATATATGGCAGATATATGGTGCGATCTTAATAGAATTTTGCCTATATATGAGGAGTATAGCGAACCTAATAAATGCCGCGTTTGGTCAAGATATCTTGAAAAACAGAATGTTTTTTCACACAACAACTTAATATTCGCCCGATCGTTCCCATGGCAGATATCTATGATATAGTGGTCCGAACTTAATAGAATTTTAAATATATATGAGGAGTATAGTAAACCTAATAAATGCCGCGTTTGGTCAAGATATCTTGAAAAACAAAACGTTTTTTCACCCAACTTAATTTTCGACCGATCGTTCCTATGGCAGATATATGATATAGTGGTCCGATCTTAATAGAATTTTGCCAATATATGAGGAGTATAGTAAACCTAATAAATGCCAGGTTTGGTCAAGATATCTTGAATAACACAATGTTTTTTCGTACAACTTAATTTTCGACCGATTATTCCTATGGCAGCTATATGATAAAGTGGTCCGATCTAAATAGAACTTTGCATATATATGAGGAGTAACATAAAACTAAATAATGCAAGTTTGGTCAAGATATTTTTGAAAACAAAATGTTTTTCCATACAACTTAATTTTCGACCGGTCATTCCTATGGCAGCTATTTGATATAGTGGTCCGATCTTAATAGGATTTCTTATATTTATGAGGATTATAGTAAAACCAATAAGTTTCGAGCTTGGTCAAGATATCTTGAAAAACTAAATGTTTTTCATACAACTAAATTTTCGCCCAATTGTTCTTATGGCAGCTATACGATATAGTGGTCCGATCTAAATAGAAATTTGCCTATATAAGGGGAGTATAGTCAAACTAATAAATTCCGAGTTTGGTCAAGATATTTTGAAAAACAAAATGTTTTTTCACACAACTTAATTTTCGACCGATCGTTCCTATGGCAGTTAGATGATATAGTGGTCCGAAGAGTATAGTTTAACTAAATAATGCAAGTTTGGTCAAGATATCTTGAAACACAAAATGTTTTTTTCATACAACGTAATTTTCGACCGTTTGTTCCTATGGCAGCTATATGATATAGTAGAATCGATCTAAGTAGAATTTTGCCAATATAAGAGGAGTATAGTTAAACTAATAAATTCCGAGTTTGGTCAAGATATCTTGAAACACAAAATGTTTTTTTCATACCACGTAATTTTCGACCGATTGTTCCTATGGCGGCTATATAATACAGTGGTCCGATCTTTATAGAATTTTGCATATACATATGTGTGGAGTGTAGTAAAACTAATAAATGCCGAGTTTGGTCAACATATCGTGCTAAACAATGTGTTTCTGCATACAAAAACTTAATTTTCGACCGATCGTTCCTATGGCAGCTATATGATGTAGTGGACCGATCTAAGTAGAATTTTGCATATATATGGGGAGTATAGTAAACCTAATATATGCCGTGTTTGGTCACGATATCTTGAAAAACAAAATGTTTTTTCACACAATAACTTAATTTTCGACCGATCGTTCTTAAGGCAGCTATATGATGTAGTGGTCCGATCTAAGTAGAATTTTGCATATATATGAGGAGTATAGTAAACCTAATAAATGCCGTATTTTGTCAAGATATCTTAAAAAACAAAATGTTTTTTTACACAACAACTACATTTTCGACCGATCGTTCCCATGGCAGCTATATGATATAGTGGTCCGATTTTAATAGAATTTTGCATATATATGAGGAGAGTAGTACAACTAATAAATGCCGAGTTTGGTTAGGATTTCGTGCTCAACAAAATGTTTTTGCATCCAAATACTTAATTTTCGACCGATCGTTCCTATGACGCTATATGGTCCGATCTAAGTAGAATTTTGCATATATATGAGGAGCATAGTAGATCTAATAAGTGCCGTGTTTGGTCAAGATATCTTGAAAGACAAAGTGTTTTTTCAACAACAACTTAATTTTCGACCGATCGTTCCTATGGCAGTTACATGATATAGTGGTCCGATCTTGATAGAATTTTGCCTATATATGAGGAGTATAGTAAATCTAATAAATGCGGAGTATAGTAAATCTAATAAATGCCATGTTTGGTCAAGATATCTTGAATAACACAATGTTTTTTCACACAACTTTATTTTCGACCGATCGTTCCTATGTCAGCTATATGATATAGTGGTCCGATCTTAATAGAATTTTGCATATATATGAGGAGTATAGTAAACCTAATAAATGCCGTGTTTTGTCAAGATATTTTAAAAAATAAAATGTTTTTTCACAGGTCAACTTAAGTTTCGATCGATCGTTCCTATGGCAGCTATATGATATAGAGGTCCGATCTTAATAAAATTTTGTATATATATGAGGGGAGTAGTGAAACTAATAAATGCGAGTTTGGTCAAGATATCGTGCTAAACAAAATGTTTTTGCATACAAAAACTTAATTTTCGAATGATCAATCCTATGGCAGCTATATAATACAGTGGCCCGCTCTTAATAGAATTTTGCATATATATGGGGGGAGTAGTAAAACTAATAAATGCCGAGTTTGGTCAAGATATCTTGAAAAACAAAATGTTTTTTTCATATAACTTAATTTCCGACCGATCGTTCCTATGGCAGTTATATGATATAGTGGTCCGATCTTGATAGAATTTTGCCTATATATGAGGAGTATAGTAAACCTAATAAATGCCATGTTTGGTCAAGATATCTTGAATAACACAATGTTTTTTCACACAACTTTATTTTCGACCGATCGTTCCTATGTCAGCTATATGATATAGTGGTCCGATCTTAATAGAATTTTGCATATATATGAGGAGTATAGTAAACCTAATAAATGCCGTGTTTTTTCAAGATATTTTAAAAAATAAAATGTTTTTTCACAGATCAACTTAAGTTTCGGCCGATCGTTCCTATGGCAGCTATATGATATAGTGTTCCGATCTTAATAAAATTTTGTATATATATGAGGGGAGTAGTGAAACTAATAAATGCGAGTTTGGTCAAGATATCGTGCTAAACAAAATGTTTTTGCATACAAAAACTTAATTTTCGAATGATCAATCCTATGGCAGCTATATAATACAGTGGCCCGATCTTAATAGAATTTTGCATATATATGGGGGGAGTAGTAGAACTTAATTTCCGACCGAACGTTCCTATGGCAGCTATATACTACAAAGGTCCGATCTTAATAGAATTTTGCATATATATGTGGAGAGTAGTAAAACTAATAAATGCCGAGTTTGGTCAAGATATCGTGCTAAACAAAATGTTGCTGCATACAAAAACGTAATTTTCGACCGATCGTTCCTATGGCAGCTATATGATATAGTCGTACGATCTTAATAGAATTTAGAATATATATGAGGAGTATAGTATACCTAATGAATGCCGTGTTTGGTCAAGATATCTTGAAAAACAAAATGTTTTTTCACACAACAACTTAATTTTCGCCCGATCGTTCCTATGGCAGATATGTGATTATTGGCAGATATAATAAGATATGAGGACTATATTAAACCTGATAAATGCCGTGTTTGGTCAAGATATTTTGAAAAACAAAATGTTATTCGTTCAACTTAATTTTCAAACGATCGTTCCTATGGCAGCTATATGATATACAGGTCCGATCTTAATAGAATTTTGCCTATATATGAGGAGTTTAGTAAGCCTAAAAAATGCCGTGTTTGGTCAAAATATCTTGAAAAACAGATTGTATTTTCACACAACAACTTAATATTCGACCGATCGTTCCTATGGCAGATATATGATATAGTGGTCCGATCTTAATAGGATTTTGCATATATATGAGGAGTATAATAAACCTAATAAATGCCGTGTTTGGTGAAGATATCTTGAATAACAGACTGTTTTTTCACACAACAACTTAATATTCGACCGATCGTTCCTATGGCAGATATATGATATAGAGGTCCGATCTTAATAGAATTTTGCCTATATATGAGAAGAGTATTTAAACTAATTAATGCCGAGTTTGGTCAAGATATCGTGCTAAACAAAATGTTTTTGCTTACGAAAACATAATTTTCGACCGATTTCGATTTATGATATAGAGGTCCGATCTTAATAGAATTTTGCCAATATATGAGGAGAGTAGTAAAACTAATAAATGCCGAGCTTTATCAAGATATCTAGAAAAACAAAATGTTTTTCATACAACTTAATTTTCGACCGATTGTTCCTATGGCAGCTATTTGATATAGTGGTCCGATTTGAATAGAATTTTGCATATATATGAGGGGAGTAGTATAACTAATAAATGCCGAGTTTGGTTATGATATCGTGCTAAGCAAAATGTTTTTGCATACAAATACTTAATTTTCCACCGATCGTTCCTATGGCAGTTATATGATATAGTGGCCCGATCTTAATAGAATTTTGCAAATATATGGGGAAAGTAGTTAAACTAATAAATGCCGAGTTTGGTCAAGGTATCTTGCAAAACAAAATGTTTTTTTCATACAACTTAATTTCCCACCGATCGTTCCTATGGCAGCTATATAATACAAAGGTCCGATCTAAATAGAATTTTGCATATATGTGGGGTTTTATATTAAAAGTTTATTATAAACAAGTGTATTGTTGATTTAACAAATTGTATTGCTTAGGATGATTATCATTCGAATCAAAGTAACACGTCGTTTCGTCGTTTTGTTCTCAGCCTTCATACCACACAGGTCCAGCGTTGAACTTTTCGTCTTAACGAGCAAACATCTTCTGCTCTACGTCCAGTACGTTGCCCTCGTGGCTTTGCACTGTCCTCGTTGATCGTCGTTTTTGGATAACTCGCCGTCTGCGAATTCGCCGTCTTCTTTGCTCGTTGTTACGCGTCGTGTATTCGTCGTTCGTCTTTTAGCGTGTTCGTTGTCTAGGGATTCTTGTGCTGTTGGTTGTGCACAGTGGGATTTGGGTATACAGCATTTACCCAACCCACATTCGGCCATTCTGACTAAGCGTTCGGCCCGAATGCTTCCTCGTCATCTTCATCATCGCTGCCAATGGACCATGGCTTCATATATTCGGCACACGTTGCAGAATTCTTCGGCCCATCGCAATTACCTACTTTCTGGACATCATACGCGTTGTTATGCTTAATCTTAACGACTTGATAGGGCCCCAAAAACTTAGGCTTTAATTTTAGGCCTCTACCAAACTGTGTGCGTTTTATGGCAATAAGGTCGCCAACATTATAACGTCTTGCATGCTTTCGTCTCAAATTGTATGTATTTCTATTTTCATTTTGAATTTTTAAAATTTGTGTTTTTGCCTTTGCTCTTAATTCGGTTCGATCGTCATTAAATAAAGCTATTGTTTCTTTATTGATTATATCTCGAATCTTCCGATCTTCTTTTGTTTTCATTTTTACACCAACTAAAAGCTCAAAAGGTGTCGCATCAATACTTCTGGAAAATGTCGAATTAATTGCCTGCTGTACTTGGTTGATGTGTCTGTACCATTTTGTTGGGTCATCAATGCTCAATTTTGAGAGTACTGAAATAATTATAGCATTCAGCCTCTCGACTTGACCGTTCACTCTTGGTAGGCCTGTAGTTGTCTTAACTAGTTTTATGCCTTCGTCGTCACAGTATTTAACAAAATCTTGCGAAGTAAAGGCAGAGCCCCTATCCGTAATGATAAATGCTGGGTTACCAAATACAATACTTTGATTAGTTAACTTTGTAATGACCTCGTTTGCATTAGTAGACTTCGTTGGATACAGCCAACAAAACTTGGTAAATGAGTCAATAATCGCCAAAATGTGTTTGTAGTCTTTATGCGTTGACTCAAGTGGACCCAAGAAATCGATGTGGTAAGTGTGTAGGGGAACGTCTTCCTTCTGTAGTGGGTGTAGCAGCCCTTCTTGTTTGCCTCTTTTGCGATTTGTTAAAATGCAGGGAACGCAACAATCTATATACTTTTTTATCTTCTCTTCGAGGTTAGGAATAAAGTATTCTCGGCAAATTAACTCTTTGGTCTTTTTTGCTGCAAAATGGCCTTTGTCATGAGCATAGCCAATAATTCTTTTTTGCATGTCACTGGGTACTACTATTAACTCATCATCTTTTATAAGTTTGTATAGAATACCTGATTTTATGAAGTAGTCGTCGTATGCTTTATTTTTATCGGTTAAAACTTCCTTAATTGCTTTTATCTTTTCGTCTCGGGCTTGTGCATCTTTCATAGCAATACTGATACTATCTTCGTTGATTATCATTACTGGGTATCTGCTTAAAGCGTCGACGTGCTTCATTCTTGTGCCAGCTCTATGTTCTACTGTATAATCGTATTCTTGTAGGAACATAATCCAGCGTGCCACCCTGGTGCATAAACTTTGTTTCTCTAGAGTTTTTGCAAATGCATTACAGTCTGTTACAAGTTTAAAATGAATACCTAGAAGATACACTCTAAACTTCGTCAATGCTTCTATGACTGCCAAAATTTCTAACTCATAGCTGCTGTATTTACGTTGGGCATCTGTAGTCTTTTTTGACATAAAGTAAACTGGATGCAGTTGACAATCTTCGGGGCTTTTCTGCAATAAAACTGCTCCAAAGCCATCAATCGATGCGTCTGTGTGTACCTCTGTCTCACACGTTTGATTGTAAATACTTAACACAGGGTTTTCAGTAAGAAGCTTTTTCAATAAGTTAACCGAATTCTCCTCTGCTATTTCAATTCTAAATTTCGCTTTATTCTTGGTCATCTCCGTTAAAGGTCTAGCTATTGTAGCATAATTTGGTATAAATTTTCTAAAATAGCCTGTCAAGCCTAAGAAACTTTCTACCTGCTTTATTGTTTGTGGCATCTTAAACTTAGATACAGCTTCAATTTTTTCTGGTGATGGGAATATCTTTTTATTACAGATCACATGACCAAGAAATTGAATACGTTTCTTTAAAAAATTGCATTTTTTAATGTTAAGCTCCAACCCATACTCCTTGCATGTGCCAATAACTTCCTTTAAATGTTGCACCGCTTCTAGCTCGTTTTTGGCTGGTATGATAATATCATCTACATATGGCAAAGCAATTCCTCTGCGTGACAGGTGACGAAATATCGCGTTAACATGGCGTTGAAAAACACCTGGTGAGTTTGAAAATCCGAACGGCACTCTCAGAAATTGATATTGTCCTCGATGTGTTACAAACGAAGTATATTTTCTACTTGATTCTGCCACTGGTACGTGAAAAAATCCATTTTTTAGATCAATTGTACTAAAAATATTCGCTTCTTGTAATCGATCCAGCTGATCCTCGATTAGTGGTAAAGGAAAATGGTCTTTAACAATTACCTTGTTGATTCTTCTATAATCTATGCATAGCCGGGTTGAACCATTGCGCTTTTTAACAAGTACTATCGGGCTAGTAAACTCGGATGTAGATTCTTCAATTATGCCATTTTCAAGCCACTCATCAATTTGCTCATCGACAATACTCATTTCCGTAAACGCCAATCTGCGCGGCCGTGAAAATATTGGTGCCTCATCTTTTACTACAATGCGCATCTCTACATTTGTTGTCTTCGTCTTATTTGGTTCATAGTTCGAAATAAGTTCTCGAACTTCTTGTTTAGCATACTCACTTGCTGTGTCTTCTATGTCGTATACGCAGTCGAAGTCTTCAGGGCAAATTCTTAGTATATTTATCTCTTCACTGTTTGACATTTTGCGAACTTGTAAACCGTTACGACTAAATACAATCTCAGCCTGTAAACATAGTTCTTCGCCAAGAATAACTTTGACATCAATACATTTAATTGGAACCACGTAAAAATCAAGTATAAACTCTTCATCGTCAATAAGAATTAGATGTTTAAAATGTCCAGTTGGTTTTATTTTATTCTCACTGCGCTCACTGCCGAATCCAATAAGAAAAACATTGCAGATTTCTAGCTTCGGCTTGCCAATTTCACAATAAAAGTCTTCACGGATGATATTGAATTTGCTGCCAGTATCAAATAACGCTACACATTTCTTATTTGAGAAACATACTTCTTTACAGGATAAATCGTTTTTGGCTTGCAAACTGCGTGTATTTGATATTACGGCCTCACTTTTCTCAATTTGTTCACAATCTTTCGAGATGTGACCGTATTGATTGCATCTGAAACATTTTTTTCCTTTATTTTTATTTTGACAATAATTAGACGTATGCCCTTTTTCACCACAGTTAAAGCATTTCACATCTTTTTTTGCATCTTTGCTTACGTTGAAAGCTTTTTTGTCTCTTTCTTTAACACTGCAATCGTTACGCTTTGTTTTTTCCTTTTCGACTCGACACTCTTTTTCAATCATTGTTTTATAATATTTCAACTTTTCTTTGAATTGATTTAAATTTTTCGCACCGTATAATATGGATTTGTTTCCACCTCTCTCATCTATTCCGTCAATTAAATACTGTATGAAAGCGTCATCTGCAATTTTACCTCGAGAAGCAATGTCTTTCATTCTATAAAAGAATTCGAATACACACTCGTTGTTGCTGCGTTTCGTCTGCGCGAGCTGTTCGTGAATTTCTTTGCTGCTTACACTTGAACTGAATTCTGCCAAGAGTGCTCGTTTGAGAGAGTTCCAAGTGCTTAAACCTCTCTCACTCAATACGAAGAGTTTCGCTATTCCTTTAAGTGCCTTTTTTGCGAACAGAAACTTCTGGAAATCGTTCCAATACGTGAGTGTTGCCTGCTCTTCATATTCTTCTATCCACACTTCTACTGGAATAGTGTTTGTGCCGTCAAAACAACGAATGCTCTCTTCCACGTCGCGAAAGCTGATCGCACAGCGAGGAGCAATTTCGTAATTTTCAGCAATTCTCCTAGTTTTCGAGTTTTCCCTATTTCGAAGGTCAGCGGTCTGGAATGAAGCGTTGTCTGCTTCCTCTTCTATTTCATTTTCGTCGTCAGTTGCTTCTTCGTCTACTTCGTTGAATTCCATCAAATTGTTTTTCATCAGATTACGAAAAATGTGTCCATGCAAATCTGCGTGAACATATTCTATACCTAGAATGTTGCATATTGATACAAGGTCAGCCTGCGTTAAATTGTTCAATGCGTATTCCTTCTTCGCACTATACTCTGCGTCATTTTCTGTATACTCGAAGCCAGAAAATTCGCGTAGACGTTTGCGATTATTTCTGTCTCCCTCATTTTCAAAGATGAACTTGTGCAACGCAGTTATGCTCCCTTTTTTGCTTGAGCGTAAGCTAGCACTTATTAAATCATTAAGGCACGACATTTTTTTTTTTGAATAGTTTTTTTTTTTTTTTTTTTTTGTTTTGCACAATTGTTGTTGTAACGTAAGATCGTTTTCAACTTTATTCACTCCTGTTCAATCTTGCACAATCTCGCTCACTTTTGCTCACACTTGCTCAATCTCGCTCAATCTTGCTCACACTTGCTCAATCTCGCTCAATCTTGCTCAATCTCGCTCAATCTTGCTCAATCTCGGACGAGCGCCCAAAATGTGGGGTTTTATATTAAAAGTTTATTATAAACAAGTGTATTGTTGATTTAACAAATTGTATTGCTTAGGATGATTATCATTCGAATCAAAGTAACACGTCGTTTCGTCGTTTTGTTCTCAGCCTTCATACCACACAGGTCCAGCGTTGAACTTTTCGTCTTAACGAGCAAACATCTTCTGCTCTACGTCCAGTACGTTGCCCTCGTGGCTTTGCACTGTCCTCGTTGATCGTCGTTTTTGGATAACTCGCCGTCTGCGAATTCGCCGTCTTCTTTGCTCGTTGTTACGCGTCGTGTATTCGTCGTTCGTCTTTTAGCGTGTTCGTTGTCTAGGGATTCTTGTGCTGTTGGTTGTGCACAGTGGGATTTGGGTATACAGCATTTACCCAACCCACATATATATGTGGAGAGTAGTAAAACTAATAAACGCCGAGTTTGGTCAAGATATCGTGCTAAACAAAATGTTTTTGCATACAAAAACTTAATTTTCGACCGATCGTTCTTATGGCAGCTATATGATATGGTGGTACGAACTTAATAGAATTTAGAATATATATGAGGAGTATAGTAAGCTTAATAAATGCCGTGTTTGGTCAAGATATCTTGAAAAACAAAATGTTTTTTCACACAACAACTTAATTTTCGCCCGATCGTTCCTATGGCAGATATGTGATATATGGCAGATATATGTTGCGATCTTAATAGAATTTTGCCTATATATGAGGAGTAGAGCGAACCTAATAAATGCCGCGTTTGGTCAAGATATCTTGAAAAACAGAATGTTTTTTCACACAACAACTTAATATTCGCCCGATCGTTCCCATGGCAGATATCTATGATATAGTGGTCCGATCTTAATAGAATTTTGAATATATATGAGGAGTATAGTAAACCTAATAAATGCCGCGTTTGGTCAAGATATCTTGAAAAACAAAACGTTTTTTCACCCAACTTAATTTTCGACCGATCGTTCCTATGGCAGATATATGATATAGTGGTCCGATCTTAATAGAATTTTGCCAATATATGAGGAGTATAGTAAACCTAATAAATGCCGTGTTTGGTCAAGATATCTTGAATAACACAATGTTTTTTCGTACAACTTAATTTTCGACCGATTATTCCTATGGCAGCTATATGATAAAGTGGTCCGATCTAAATAGAACTTTGCATATATATGAGGAGTAACATAAAACTAAATAATGCAAGTTTGGTCAGGATATTTTTGAAAACAAAATGTTTTTCCATACAACTTAATTTTCGACCGGTCATTCCTATGGCAGCTATTTGATATAGTGGTCCGATCTTAATAGGATTTCTTATATTTATGAGGAGCATAGTAAAACCAATAAGTTTCGAGCTTGGTCAAGATATCTTGAAAAACTAAATGTTTTTCATACAACTAAATTTTCGCCCGATTGTTCTTATGGCAGCTATACGATATAGTGGTCCGATCTAAATAGAAATTTGCCTATATAAGGGGAGTATAGTTAAACTAATAAATTCCGAGTTTGGTCAAGATATTTTGAAAAACAAAATGTTTTTTCACACAACTTAATTTTCGACCGATCGTTCCTATGGCAGTTAGATGATATAGTGGTCCGAAGAGTATAGTTTAACTAACTAATGCAAGTTTGGTCAAGATATCTTGAAACACAAAATGTTTTTTTCATACAACGTAATTTTCGACCGTTTGTTCCTATGGCGGCTATATAATACAGTGGTCCGATCTTTATAGAATTTTGCATATACATATATGTGGAGTGTAGTAAAACTAATAAATGCCGAGTTTGGTCAACATATCGTGCTAAACAATGTGTTTCTGCATACAAAAACTTAATTTTCGACCGATCGTTCCTATGGCAGCTATATGATGTAGTGGTCCGATCTAAGTATAATTTTGCATATATATGGGGAGTATAGTAAACCTAATATATGCCGTGTTTGGTCACGATATCTTGAAAAACAAAATGTTTTTTCACACAATAACTTAATTTTCGACCGATCGTTCCTAAGGCAGCTATATGATGTAGTGGTCCGATCTAAGTAGAATTTTGCATATATATGAGGAGTATAGTAAACCTAATAAATGCCGTATTTTGTCAAGATATCTTAAAAAACAAAATGTTTTTTCATACAACAACTACATTTTCGACCGATCGTTCCCATGGCAGCTATTTGATATAGTGGTCCGATTTTAATAGAATTTTGCATATATATGAGGAGAGTAGTACAACTAATAAATGCCGAGTTTGGTTAGGATTTCGTGCTCAACAAAATGTTTTTGCATCCCAATACTTAATTTTCGACCGATCGTTCCTATGACGCTATATGGTCCGATCTAAGTAGAATTTTGCATATATATGAGGAGTATAGTAGATCTAATAAGTGCCGTGTTTGGTCAAGATATCTTGAAAGACAAAGTGTTTTTTCAACAACAACTTAATTTTCGACCGATCGTTCCTATGGCAGTTATATGATATAGTGGTCCGATCTTGATAGAATTTTGCCTATATATAAGGAGTATAGTAAATCTAATAAATGCGGAGTATAGTAAATCTAATAAATGCCATGTTTGGTCAAGATATCTTGAATAACACAATGTTTTTTCACACAACTTTATTTTCGACCGATCGTTCCTATGTCAGCTATATGATATAGTGGTCCGATCTTAATAGAATTTTGCATATATATGAGGAGTATAGTAAACCTAATAAATGCCGTGTTTTGTCAAGATATTTTAAAAAATAAAATGTTTTTTCACAGATCAACTTAAGTTTCGGTCGATCGTTCCTATGGCAGCTATATGATATAGAGGTCCGATCTTAATAAAATTTTGTATATATATGAGGGGAGTAGTGAAACTAATAAATGCGAGTTTGGTCAAGATATCGTGCTAAACAAAATGTTTTTGCATACAAAAACTTAATTTTCGAATGATCAATCCTATGGCAGCTATATAATACAGTGGCCCGCTCTTAATAGAATTTTGCATATATATGGGGGGAGTAGTAAAACTAATAAATGCCGAGTTTGGTCAAGATACCTTGAAAAACAAAATGTTTTTTTCATACAACTTAGTTTCCGACCGAACGTTCCTATGGCAGCTATATACTACAAAGGTCTTAATAGAATTTTGCCTATATATGAGGAGTATTGCGAACCTAATAAATGCCGCGTTTGGTCAAGATATCTTGAAAAACAGAATGTTTTTCACACAACAACTTAATATTCGCCCGATCGTTCCCATGGCAGATATCTATGATATAGTGGTCCGATCTTAATAGAATTTTGAATATATATGAGGAGTATAGTAAACCTAATAAATGCCGCGTTTGGTCAAGATATCTTGAAAAACAAAACGTTTTTTCACCCAACTTAATTTTCGACCGATCGTTCCTATGGCAGATATATGATATAGTGGTCCGATCTTAATAGAATTTTGCCAATATATGAGGAGTATAGTAAACCTAATAAATGCCGTGTTTGGTCAAGATATCTTGAATAACACAATGTTTTTTCGTACAACTTAATTTTCGACCGATTATTCCTATGGCAGCTATATGATAAAGTGGTCCGATCTAAATAGAACTTTGCATATATATGAAGAGTAACATAAAACTAAATAATGCAAGTTTGGTCAAGATATTTTTGAAAACAAAATGTTTTTCCATACAACTTAATTTTCGACCGGTCATTCCTATGGCAGCTATTTGATATAGTGGTCCGATCTTAATAGGATTTCTTATATTTATGAGGAGCATAGTAAAACCAATAAGTTTCGAGCTTGGTCAAGATATCTTGAAAAACTAAATGTTTTTCATACAACTAAATTTTCGCCCGATTGTTCTTATGGCAGCTATACGATATAGTGGTCCGATCTAAATAGAAATTTGCCTATATAAGGGGAGTATAGTTAAACTAATAAATTCCGAGTTTGGTCAAGATATTTTGAAAAACAAAATGTTTTTTCACACAACTTAATTTTCGAACGATCGTTCCTATGGCAGTTAGATGATATAGTGGTCCGAAGAGTATAGTTTAACTAAATAATGCAAGTTTGGTCAAGATATCTTGAAACACAAAATGTTTTTTTCATACAACGTAATTTTCGACCGTTTGTTCCTATGGCAGCTATATGATATAGTAGAATCGATCTTAGTAGAATTTTGCCAATATAAGAGGAGTATAGTTAAACTAATAAATTCCGAGTTTGGTCAAGATATCTTGAAACACAAAATGTTTTTTTCATACAACGTAATTTTCGACCGATTGTTCCTATGGCGGCTATATAATACAGTGGTCCGATCTTTATAGAATTTTGCATATACATATATGTGGAGTGTAGTAAAACTAATAAATGCCGAGTTTGGTCAACATATCGTGCTAAACAATGTGTTTCTGCATACAAAAACTTATTTTCGACCGATCGTTCCTATGGCAGCTATATGATGTAGTGGTCCGATCTAAGTAGAATTTTGCATATATATGGGGAGTATAGTAAACCCAATATATGCCGTGTTTGGTCACGATATCTTGAAAAACAAAATGTTTTTTCACACAATAACTTAATTTTCGACCGATCGTTCCTAAGGCAGCTATATGATGTAGTGGTCCGATCTAAGTAGAATTTTGCATATATATGAGGAGTATAGTAAACCTAATAAATGCCGTATTTTGTCAAGATATCTTAAAAAACAAAATGTTTTTTCACACAACAACTACATTTTCGACCGATCGTTCTCATGGCAGCTATTTGATATAGTGGTCCGATTTTAATAGAATTTTGCATATATATGAGGAGAGTAGTACAACTAATAAATGCCGAGTTTGGTTAGGATTTCGTGCTCAACAAAATGTTTTTGCATCCCAATACTTAATTTTCGACCGATCGTTCCTATGACGCTATATGGTCCGATCTAAGTAGAATTTTGCATATATATGAGGAGTATAGTAGATCTAATAAGTGCCGTGTTTGGTAAAGATATCTTGAAATTCAAAGTGTTTTTTCAACAACAACTTAATTTTCGACCGATCGTTCCTATGGCAGTTATATGATATAGTGGTCCGATCTTGATAGAATTTTGACTATATATGAGGAGTATAGTAAATCTAATAAATGCGGAGTATAGTAAATCTAATAAATGCCATGTTTGGTCAAGATATCTTGAATAACACAATGTTTTTTCACACAACTTTATTTTCGACCGATCGTTCCTATGTCAGCTATATGATATAGTGGTCCGATCTTAATAGAATTTTGCATATATATGAGGAGTATAGTAAACCTAATAAATGCCGTGTTTTGTCAAGATATTTTAAAAAATAAAATGTTTTTTCACAGATCAACTTAAGTTTCGGTCGATCGTTCCTATGGCAGCTATATTATATAGTGGTCCGATCTTAATAAAATTTTGTATATATATGAGGGGAGTAGTGAAACTAATAAATGCGAGTTTGGTCAAGATATCGTGCTAAACAAAATGTTTTTGCATACAAAAACTTAATTTTCGAATGATCAATCCTATGGCAGCTATATAATACAGTGGCCCGCTCTTAATAGAATTTTGCATATATATGGGGGGAGTAGTAAAACTAATAAATGCCGAGTTTGGTCAAGATATCTTGAAAAACAAAATGTTTTTTTCATACAACTTAGTTTCCGACCGAACGTTCCTATGGCAGCTATATACTACAAAGGTCTTAATAGAATTTTGCCTATATATGAGGAGTATAGTGAACCTAATAAATGCCGTGTTTGGTCAAGATATCTTGAAATCAGAATGTATTTTCACACAACAACTTAATATTCGACCAAACGTTCCTATGGCAGATATATGATATAGTGGTCCGATCTTCATATGATTTTGCATGTATATTAGGAGTATAATAAACCTGATAAATGCCGTGTTTTGTGAAGATATCTTGAATAACAGACTGTTTTTTCACACAACAACTTAATATTCGACCGATGGTTCCTATGGCAGATATATGATATAGAGGTCCGATCTTAATAGAATTTTGCCTATATATGAGAAGAGTATTTAAAATAATTAATGCCGAGTTTGGTCAAGATATCGTGCTAAACAAAATGTTTTTGCATACGAAAACATAATTTTCGACCGATTGTTCCTATGGCAGCTATTTGATATAGTGGTCCGATTTGAATAGAATTTTGCATATATATGGGAGTAGTATAACTAATAAATGCCGAGTTTGGTTATAATATCGTGCTGAACAAAATGTTTTTGCATACAAATACTTAATTTTCGAACGATCGTTCCTATGGCAGTTAGATGATATAGTGGTCCGAAGAGTATAGTTTAACTAAATAATGCAAGTTTGGTTAAGACATCTTGAAACACAAAATGTTTTTATCATACAACGTAATTTTCGACCGATTGTTCCTATGGCAGCTATATAATACAGTGGTCCGATCTTAATAGAATTTTGCATATATATGTGCAGAGTAGGAAAACCAATAAATGCCGAGTTTGGTCAAGATATCGTGCTAAACAAAATGTTCCTGCATACAAAAACGTAATTTTCGACCGATCGTTCCTATGGCAGCTATATGATGTAATGGTCCGATCTAAGAAGAATTTTTTCATATATATGAAGAGTATAGTATACCTAATAAATGCCGTGTTTGGTCAAGTTATCTTGAAAAAACAAAATGTTTTTTCACAGAACAACTTAATTTTCGACCGATCGTTCCTATGGCAGATATATGATATAGTGGTCCGATCTTAAAAGGCTTTTGCATATATATGAGGAGTATAGTAAACCTAACAAATGTCGTGTTTGGTCAAGATAACTTGAAAAACAAAAAGGTTTTTCGCACAACAGCTTAATTTTCGACCGATCGCTCCTATGGCAGCTATATGATATAGTAAAATCGATCTTAGTAGAATTTTGCCTTTATAAGGGGAGTGTAGTAAAACTAATAAATTCCGAGTTTGGGCAAGATATCTCGAAAAACAAAATGTTTTTTCACACAACTTAATTTTCGACCGATCCTTCCTATGGCAGTTTTATGATATAGTGGTCCGAAGAGTATAGTTTAACTAGATAAAATGTTTTTGCATACAAAAACTTAATTTTCGACCGATCGTTCCTATGGCAGCTATATAATACAGTGGTTCGATCATAAAAGAATTTTGCATATATATGAGGAGTATAGTAAAACTAATAAATGCAACGTTTGGTCAAGATATCTTGAAAAACAAAATATTTTTGCATACAATAACTTTATTTTCCACCGATCGTTTCTATGACAGATGTCTCCTTCCCTGCGTTACACATTTCACGACAAAATTATAATACCGTCTGCAAGAGTATAAAAACAAAATGTTTTTTCATGCAACAACTTAATTTTCGACCGATCGTTCCTATTGCAGCTATATTGTATAGTGGTCCGATCTAAGTAGAATTTTGCATATATATGAGGAGTATAGTAAACCTAATAAATGCCGTGTTTTGTCAAGATATCTTAAAAAACAAAATGTTTTTTTACACAACAACTACATTTTCGACCAATCGTTCCTATGGCGGCTATAGGATATAGTGGTCCGATTTTATCAGAATTTTGCATATATATGAGGGGAGTAGTAAAACTAATAAATGCCGAGTTTGGTTGGGATTTCGTGCTAAACGAAATGTTTTTGCATACAAATACTTAATTTTCGACCGATCGTTCCTATGGCAGCTATACGATATAGTGGTCCGATCTAGATAGAATTTTGCAAATATATGTGGAGAGTAGTAAAACTTATAAATGCCGAGTTTGGTCAAGATATCGTGCTAAACAAAATTTTTTTTGCTTACAAAAACTTAATTTTCGACCGATCGTTCCTATGGCAGCTATATGATATAGTCGTACGATCTTAATAGAATTTAGAATATATATGAGGAGTATAGTAAGCCTAATGAATGCCTTGTTTGGTCAAGATATCTTGAAAAACAAAATGTTTTTTCACACAACAACTTAATTTTCGCCCGATCGTTCCTATGGCAGATATGTTATATATGGCAGATATAATAATATATGAGGAGTATAGTAAACCTAATAAATGCCGTGTTTGGTCAAGATATTTTGAAAAAAAAAATGTTCTTCGTACATCTTAATTTTCAAACGATCGTTCCTATGGCAGCTATATGATATAGAGATCCGATCTTAATAGGATTTTGCATATATATGAGGAGTATAATAAACCTAATAAGTGCCGTGTTTGGTGAAGATATCTTGAATAACAGACTGTTTTTTCACACAACAACTTAATATTCGACCGATCGTTCCTATGGCAGCTATATGATATAGTGGTCCGATCTGAGTAGAATTTTGCATATATATGAGGAGTATAGTAAATCTAATAAATGCCGTGTGTGGTCAAGATATCTTGAAAAACAAAATGTTTTTTCACACAATAACTTAATTTTCGACCGATCGTTCCTATGGCAGCTATATGATATAGTGGTCCGATCTTAATAGAATTTTGCATATATATGAGGAATATAGTAAATCTAATAAATGCCGTGTTTGGTCAAGATATCTTGAAAATCAAAATGTTTTTTCACACAACTTAATTTTCGACCGATCGTTCCTATGGCAGCTATATGATATAGTGGTCCGATCTAAGTAGAATTTTGCATATATATGAGGAGTATAGTAAACCTAATAAATGCCGTATTTTCTCAAGATATCTTAAAAAACAAAATGTTTTTTTCACACAATAACTTAATTTTCGACCGATCGTTCCTATGGCAGCTATATGATATAGTGGTCCGATCCTAATAGAATTTCGCATATATATGAAGAGTATAGTAAATCTAATAAATGCCGTGTTTGGTCAAGATATCTTGAAAATCAAAATGTTTTTTCACACAACAACTTAATTTTCGACCGATCGTTCCTATGGCAGCTATATGATATAGTGGTCCGATCTAAGTAGAATTTTGCATATAAATGAGGAGTATAGTAAACCTAATAAATGCCGTGTTTTGTCAAGATATCTTAAAAAAACAACATGTTTTTTCACTAAACAACTTAATTTTCAACCGATCGTTCCTATGGCAGATATGTGATATATGGCATATATATGGTCCGAACTTAACAGGATTTTGCATATATATGAGGAGTATAGTAAACCTAATAAATGCCGTGTTTGGTCAAGATATCTTGAAAAACAAAATGTTTTTTCACACAATAACTTAATTTTCGGCCGATCGTTCCTATGGCAGCTATATGATATGGTGGTCCGATCTTAATAGAATTTTGCATATATATGAGGAATATAGTAAATCTAATAAATGCCGTGTTTGGTCAAGATATCTTGAAAATCAAAATGTTTTTTCACACAACAACTTAATTTTCGACCGATCGTTCCTATGGCAGCTATATGATATAGTGGTCCGATCTAAGTAGAATTTTGCATATATATGAGGAGTATAGTAAACCTAATAAATGCCGTGTTTTGTCAAGATATCTTAAAAAAACAAAATGTTTTTTCACTAAACAACTTAATTTTCAACCGATCGTTCCTATGGCAGATATGTGATATATGGCAGATATATGGTCCGAACTTAACAGGATTTTGCATATATATGAGGAGTATAGTAAACCTAATAAATGCCGTGTTTGGTCAAGATATCTTGAAAAACAAAATGTTTTTTCACACAATAACTTAATTTTCGGCCGATCGTTCCTATGGCAGCTATATGATATAGTGGTCCGATCTTAATAGGATTTTGCATATATATGAGGAGTATAGTAAAACTAATAAATGCCGAGCTTGGTCAAAATATTTTGAAAAAAAAATGTTTTTCAAAAAATGGTTTTCCGATCATAATAGAATTTTGCCAATATATGAGGAGTATAGGGAACCTAATAAATGTGTTTGGTCAAGATTTCTTGATAAACAGGATGTTTTTTCACACGACAACTTAATATTCGACCGATCGTTCCTATGGCAGATATATGATATAGTGGTCCGACATTAATAGGATTTTGCATATATATGAGGAGTATAATAAACCTAATAAATGCCGTGTTTGGTGAAGATATCTTGAATAACAGACTGTTTTTTCACACAACAACTTAATATTCGACCGATCGTTCCTATTGCAGCTATATGATATAGTGGTCCGATCTAAGTAGAATTTTGCATATAAATGAGGATTATAGTAAACCTAATAAATGCAGTGTTTTGTCAAGATATCTTAAAAAACAAAATGTTTTTTACACAACAACTACATTTTCGACCGATCGTTCCTATGGCAGCTATATGATATAGTGGTCCGATTTTAATAGAATTTTGCATATATATGAGGGGAGTAGTAAAACTAATAAATGTCGAGTTTGGTTAGGATTTCGTGCTAAACAAAATGTTTTTGCATACAAATACCCAAATTTCGGCCGATCGTTCCTATTGCAGCTATATGATATAGTGGTCCGATCTTAAAAGTATTTTGCATATATATGAGGAGTATAGTAAAACTAACAAATGCCGTGCTTGGTCAAGATATCTTGAAAAAGAAATGTTTTTCAAAAAATGGTTTTCCGATCTTAATAGAATTTTTCCAATATGTGAGGAGTATAGTGAACCTAATAAATGCCGTGTTTGGTCAAGATATCTTGATAAACAGGATGTTTTTTCAAACAACAACTTTATATTCGACCGATCGTTCCTATGGCAGCTATATGATATAGTGGTCCGATCTAAGTAGAATTTTGCATATATATGAGGAGTATAGTAAACCTAATAAATGCCGTGTTTGGTCAAGATATCTTGAAAAACAAAATGTTTTTTCACACAATAACTTAATTTTCGACCGATCGTTCCTATGGCAGCTATATGATATAGTGGTCCGATCTAAGTAGAATTTTGCATATATATGAGGAGTATAGTAAATCTAATAAATGCCGTGTGTGGTCAAGATATCTTGAAAAACAAAATGTTTTTTCACACAATAATTTAATTTTCGACCGATCGTTCCTATGGCAGCTATATGATATAGTGGTCCGATCTTAATAGAATTTTGCATATATATGAGGAGTATAGTAAATCTAATAAATGCCGTGTTTGGTCAAGATATCTTGAAAATCAAAAATTTTTTTCACACAACAACTTAATTTTCGACCGATCGTTCCTATGGCAGCAATATGATATAGTGGTCCGATCTAAGTAGAATTTTGCATATATATGAGGAGTATAGTAAACCTAATAAATGCCGTGTTTTGTCAAGATATCTAAAAAAACAAAATGTTTTTTCGCTAAACAACTTAATTTTCAACCGATTGTTCCTATGGCAGATATTTGATATATGGCAGATATATGGTCTGAACTTAACAGGATTTTGCATATATATAAGGAGTATAGTAAACCTAATAAATGCCGTGTTTGGTCAAGATATCTTGAAAAACAAAATGTTTTTTCACACAATAACTTAATTTTCGACCGATCGTTCCTATGGCAGCTATATGATATAGTGGTCCGATCTTAATAGGATTTTGCATATATATGAGGAGTATAGTAAAACTAATAAATGCCGAGCTTGGTCAAGATATCTTGAAAAAAAAATGTTTTTCAAAAAATGGTTTTCCGATCATAATAGAATTTTGCCAATATATGAGGAGTATAGTGAACCTAATAAATGCCGTGTTTGGTCAAGATATCTTGATAAACAGGATGTTTTTTCACACAACAACTTTATATTCGACCGATCGTTTCTATGGCAGATATATGATATAGTGGTCCGATCTTATTAGAATTTTGCATATATATGAGGAGTATAATAAACCTAATAAATGCCGTGTTTGGTGAAGATATCTTGAATAACAGACTGTTTTTGCACACAACTTAATATTCGACCGATCGTTCCTATGGCAGATATATGATATAGAGGTCCGATCTTAATAGAATTTTGCCTATATATGAGGAGAGTAGTTAAACTTATTAATGCCGAGTTTGGTCAAGATATCGTGCTAAACAAAATGTTTTTGCATTCAAAAACTTAATTTTCGAACGATCGTTCCTTTGGCAGCTATATGATATAGAGGTCCGATCTTAATAGAATTTTGCCTATATATGAGGAGAGTAGTAAAACTAATAAATGCCGAGCTTGGTCAGGATATCTTGAAAAACAAAATGTTTGTCATACAACTTAATTTTGCAAATATATGAGGGGAGAAGTATAACTAATAAATGCCGAGTTTGGTTATGATATCGTGCTAAACAAAATGTTTTTGCATACAAATACTTAATTTTCGACCAATCGTTCCTATGGCAGTTAGATGATATAGTGGTCCGAACAGTATAGTTTAACTAACTAATGCAAGTTTGGACAAGATATCTTGAAACACAAAATGTTTTTTTCATACAACGTAATATTCGACCGTTTGTTCCTATGTTCCTATTTTTGCATACAATAACTTTATTTTTCACCGATCGTTTCTATGACAGATGTCTCCTTCCCTGCATTACACATTTCTCGACAAAATTATAATACCCTCTGCAAGAGTATAAAAACAAAATGTTTTTTCATGCAACAACTTAATTTTCTACCGATCGTTCCTATGGCAGTTATATGATATAGTGGCCCGAACTTAATAGAGTTTTGCATATATGCAAATGGAGTGTAGTAAAACTAATAAACACCGAGTTTGGTCAAGATATCATGCTAAGCAAAATGTTTCTGCATACAAAAACTTAATTTTCGACCGATCGTTCCTATGACAGCTATATGATGTAGTGGTCCGATCTAAGTAGAATTTTCCATATATATGAGGAGTATAGTAAACCTAATATATGCCGTGTTTGGTCAAGATATCTTGAAAAACAAAATGTTTTTTCACACAACAACTTAATTTTCGAGTTTCGAGTATTTAAACTAATTAATGTCGAGTTTGGTCAAGATATCGTGCTAAACAAAATGTTTTTGCATACATAAACTTAATTTTCGACCGATCGATCCTTTGGCAGCTATATGATATAGAGGTCCGATCTTAATAGAATTTTGCCTATATATGAGGAGAGTAGTAAAACTAATAAATGCCGAGCTTGGTCAAGATATCTTGAAACACAAAATGTTTTTCATACAACTTAATTTTCGACCGATTGTTCCTATGGCAGCTATATTATATAGTGGTCCGATTTTAATAGAATTTAGCAAATATATGAGGGGTGTAGTATAACTAATAAATGCCGTTTGGTTATGATATCGTGCTAAACAAAATGTTTTTGCATACAAATACTTAATTTGTCAAGATATCTTGAAAAACAAAATGTTTTTTACACAACAACTACATTTTCGACCGATCGTTCCTATGGCAGCTATATGATATAGTGGTGCGATTTTAATAGAATTTTGCATATATATGAGGGGAGTAGTTAAACTAATAAATGCCGAGTTTGGTTAGAATTTCGTGCTAAACAAAATGTTTTTGCATACAAATACTTAATTTTCGACCGATCGTTCCTATGGCAGCTATATGACGTACTGTTCCGATCTAAGTAGAATTTTGCATATATATGAGGGGTATAGTAAATCTAATAAATGCCGTGTGTGGTCAAGATATCTTGAAAAACAAAATGTTTTTTCACACAATAACTTAATTTTCGACCGATCGTTCCTATGGCAGCTATATGATATAGTGGTCCGATCTAAGTAAAATTTTTTATATATATTTGAGGAGTATAAGTAAACCTAATAAATGCCGTGTTTTGTCAAGATATCTTAAAAAACAAAATGTTTTTTTACACAACAACTACATTTTCGACAGATCGTTGCTATGGCAGCTATATGATGGTGGTCCGATTTCAATAGAATTTTGCATATATATGAAGGGAGTAGTAAAACTAATAAATGCCGAGTTTGGTTAGGATTTCATGCTAAACAAAATGTTTTTGCATACAAATACTTAATTTTCGACCGATCGTTCCTATGGCAGCTATATGATGTAGTGGTCCGATCGAAGTAGAATTTTGCATATATATGAGGAGTATAGTATATCTAATAAATGCCGTGTGTGGTCAAGATATCTTGAAAAACAAAATGTTTTTTCACACAATAACTTAATTTTCGACCGATCGTTCCTATGGCAGCTATATGATATAGTGGTCCGATCTAAGTAGAATTTTTTATATATATTTGAGGAGTATAAGTAAACCTAATAAATGCCGTGTTTTGTCAAGATATCTTAAAAAACAAAATGTTTTTTTACACAACAACTACATTTTCGACAGATCGTTCCTATGGCAGCTATATGATGGTGGTCCGATTTTAATAGAATTTTGCATATATGAAGGGAGTAGTAAAACTAATAAATGCCGAGTTTGGTTAGGATTTCATGCTAAACAAAATGTTTTTGCATACAAATACTTAATTTTGCGAGCGATCGTTCCTATGGCAGCTATATGATGTAGTGGTCCGATCTAAGTAGAATTTTGCATATATATGAGGAGTATAGTATATCTAATAAATGCCGTGTGTGGTCAAGATATCTTGAAAAACAAAATGTTTTTCCACACAATAACTTTATTTTCGACCGATCGTTCCTATGGCAGCTATATGATATAGTGGTCCGATTTTAATAGAATTTTGCATATATATGAGGAGTATAGCAAATCTAATAAATGCCGTGTTTTGTCAAGATATCTTGAAAAAAAAATGTTTTTTCACACAACAACTTAATTTTCGACCGATCGTTCCTATGGCAGCTATAAGATATAAAGGTCCGATCTAAATAGAATTTTGCATATAAATGAGGTGTATAGTTAACCTAATAAATGCCGTGTATTGTCAAGATATCTTAAAAAACAAAATGTTTTTTCAAACAACAACTTAATTTTCGCCCTATCGTTCCTATGGCAGATATGTGATATATGGCAGATATATGGTCCGATCTTAATAGGATTTTGCATATATATGAGGAGTATAGTAAACCTAATAAATGCCGAGCTTGGTCAAGATATCTTGAAAAACAAAATGTTTTTCATACAACTTAATTTTCGACCGATTGTTCCTATGGCAGCTATATTATATAGTGGTCCGATTTTAATAGAATTTAGCAAATATATGAGGGGAGTAGTATAACTAATAAATGCCGTTTCGTTATGATATCGTGCTAAACAAAATGTTTTTGCATACAAATACTTAATTTTCGACCGATCGTTCCTATGTCAGTTAGATGATGCAAGTTTGGTCAAGATATCTTGAAACATAAAATGTTTTTTTCATACGACGTAATATTCGACCGTTTGTTCCTATGGCAGCTATATGATATAGTAGAATCGATCTTAGTAGAATTTTGCCAATATAAGGGCAGTATAGTTAAACTAATAAATTCCGAGTTTGGTCAAGATATCTTGAAAAACAAAATGTTTTTTCACACAACTTAGTTTTCGATCGATCGTTCCTATGGCAGCTATATGATATAGTGGTCCGAAGAGTATAGTTTAACTAAATAAAGCAAGTTTGGTCAAGATATCTTGAAACACAAAATGTTTTTTTCATACAACGTAATTTTCGACCGATTGTTCCTATGGCAGCTATATAATACAGTGTTCCGATCTTAATAGAATTTTGCATATATATGTGAAGAGTAGTAAAACTAATAAATGCCGAGTTTGGTCACAATATCGTGCTAAACAAAATGTTGCTGCATACAAAAACGTAATTTTCGACCGATCGTTCCTATTGCAGCTATATGATATAGTTTTACGATCTAAGTAGAATTTTGTATATATATGAGGAGTATAGTAAACCTAATAAATGCCGTGTTTTGTCAAGATATCTTGAAAAATAAAATGTTTTTTCACACAACAACTTAATTTTCGCCCGATCGTTTCTATGGCAGCTATATGATATAGTGGTCCGATCTAAGTAGAATTTTGCATATATATGAGGAGTGTAGTAAACCTAATAAATTCCGTGTATTGTCAAGATATCTTAAAAACAAAATGTTTTTTTATACAAAAACGTAATTTTCGACCGATCGTTCCTATGGCAGCTATATGATATAGTGGTCCGATTTTAATAGAATTTGGCATATATATGAGGGGAGTAGTAAAACTAATAAATGCCGAGTTTGGTTACGATTTCGTGCTAAACAAAATATTTTTGCATACAAATACTTAATTTTCGACCGATCGTTCCTATGGCAACTATATGATGTAGCGGTCCGATCTAAGTAGAATTTTGCATATGTATGAGGAGTATAGTAAATCTAATAAATGCCGTGTGTGGTCAAGATATCTTGAAAAACAAAATGTTTTTTTCACACAATAACTTAATTTTCAACCGATCGTTCCTATGGCAGCTATATGATATAGTGGTCAGATCTTAATAGAATTTTGCATATATATGAGGAGTATAGTAAATTTAATAAATGGCATGCTTGGTCAAGATATCTTCAAAAATAAAATGTTTTTTCACACAACAACTTAATTTTCGCCCGATCGTTCCTATGGCAGCTATATGATATAGTGGTCCGATCTAAGTAGAATTTTGCATATATATGAGGAGTGTAGTAAACCTAATAAATTCTGTGTATTGTCAAGATATCTTAAAAACAAAATGTTTTTTTATACAACAACTACATTTTCGACCGATCGTTCCTATGGAAGCTATATGATATAGTGGTCCGATTTTAATAGAATTTTGCATATATATGAGGAGAGTAGTAAAACTAATAAATGCCGAGCTTGGTCAAGATATTTTGAAAAACAAAATGTTTTTCATACAACTTAATTTTCGACCGATTGTTCCTATGGCAGCTATATTATATAGTGGTCCGATTTTAATAGAATTTAGCAAATATATGAGGGGTGTAGTATAACTAATAAATGCCGTTTGGTTATGATATCGTGCTAAACAAAATGTTTTTGCATACAAATACTTAATTTTCGAGCGATCGTTCCTATGTCAGTTAGATGATATAGTGGTCCGAAGAGTATAGTTTAACTAAATAATGCAAGTTTGGTCAAGATATCTTGAAACATAAAATGTTTTTTTCATACGACGTAATATTCGACCGTTTGTTCCTATGGCAGCTATATGATATAGTAGAATCGATCTTAGTAGAATTTTGCCTATATGAGGGGAGTAGAGTTAAACTAATAAGTTCCGAGTTTGGTCAAGATATCTTGAAAAACAAGATGTTTTTTTCACACAACTTAGTTTTCGATCGATCGTTCCTATGGCAGTTATATGATATAGTGGTCCGAAGAGTATAGTTTAACTAAATAAAGCAAGTTTAGTCAAGATATCTTGAAACACAAAATGTTTTTTTCATACAACGTAATTTTCGACCGATTGTTCCTATGGCAGCTATATAATACATTGTCCGATCTTAATAGAATTTTGCATATATATGTGGAGAGTAATAAAACTAATAAATGCCGAGTTTGGTCACAATATCGTGCTAAACAAAATGTTGCTGCATATAAAAACGTAATTTTCGACCGATCGTTCCTATTGCAGCTATATGATATAGTGGTACGATCTAAGTAGAATTTTGTATATATATGAGGAGTATAGTAAACCTAATAAATGCCGTGTTTTGTCAAGATATCTTGAAAAACAAAATGTTTTTTACACAACAACTACATTTTCGACCGATCGTTCCTATGTAGCTATATGATATAGTGGTGCGATTTTAATAGAATTTTGCATATATATGAGGGGAGTAGTAAAACTAATAAATGCCGTGTGTGGTCAAGATATCTTGAAAAACAAATTGTTTTTTCACACAATAACTTAATTTTCGACCGATCGTTCCTATGGCAGCTACATGATATAGTGGTCCGATCTAAGTAGAATTTTGCATATATTTGAGGAGTATAAGTAAACCTAATAAATGCCGTGTTTTGTCAAGATATCTTAAAAAACAAAATGTTTTTTTACACAACAACTACATTTTCGACAGATCGTTCCTATGGCAGCTATATGATGGTGGTCCGATTTTAATAGAATTTTGCATATATATGAAGGGAGTAGTAAAACTAATAAATGCCGAGTTTGGTTAGGATTTCATGCTAAACAAAATGTTTTTGCATACAAATACTTAATTTTCGACCGATCGTTCCTATGGCAGCTATATGATGTAGTGGTCCGATCTAAGTAGAATTTTGCATATATATGAGGAGTATAGTATATCTAATAAATGCCGTGTGTGGTCAAGATATCTTGAAAAACAAAATGTTTTTTCACACAACAACTTAATTTTCTACCGATCGTTCCTATGGCAGCTATAAGATATAAAGGTCCGATCTAAATAGAATTTTGCATATATATGAGGAGTATAGTTAACCTAATAAATGCCGTGTATTGTCAAGATATCTTAAAAAACAAAATGTTTTTTCAAACAACAACTTAATTTTCGCCCTATCGTTCCTATGGCAGATATGTGATATATGGCAGATATATGGTCCGATCTTAATAGGATTTTGCATATATATGAGGAGTATAGTAAACCTAATAAATGCCGGGCTTGGTCAATATATCTTGAAAAAGAAATGTTTTTAAAAAAATTGTTTTCCGATCTTAATAGAATTTTTCCAATATGTGAGGAGTATAGTGAACTTAATAAATGCCGTGTTTGGTCAAGATATCTTGATAAACAGGATGTTTTTTCAAACAACAACTTTATATTCGACCGATCGTTCCCATGGCAGATATATGATAAGTGGTCCGATCTTATTAGGATTTTTCATATATATGAGGAGTATAATAAACCCAATAAATACCGTGTTTGGTGAAGATATCTTGAATAACAGACTGTTTTTTCACACAACAACTTGATATTCGACCGATCGTTCCTATGGCAGATATATGATATAGAGGTCCGATCTTAATAGAATTTTGCCTATATATGAGGAGAGTAGTAAAACTAATAAATGCCGAGCTTGGTCAAGATATCGTGCTAAACAAAATGTTTTTGCATACAAAAACTTAATTTTCGACCGATCGTTCCTTTGGCAGCTATATGATATAGAGGTCCGATCTTAATAGAATTTTGCATATATATGAGGGGAGTAGTATAACTAATAAATGCCGAGTTTGGTTATGATATCGTGTTAAACAAAATGTTTGTGCATACAAATACTTAATTTTCGACCGATCGTTCCCATGGCAGTTAGATGATATAGTGGTCTGAAGAGTATAGTTTAACTAAATAATTCAAGTTCGGTCAAGATATCTTGAAACACAAAATGTTTTTTTCATACAACGTAATATTCGACCGATCGTTCCTATGGCAGCTATATGATATAGTAGTCCGATCTAAGTAGAATTTTGCATATATATGAGGAGTATAGTAAATCTAATAAATGCCGTGTGTGGTCAAGATATCTTGAAAAACAAAATGTTTTTTCACACAATAACTTAATTTTCGACCGATCGTTCCTATGGCAGCTATATAATATAGTGGTCAGATCTTAATAGAATTTTGCATATATATGAGCAGTATAGTAAATCTAATAAATGCCGTGTTTGGTCAAGATATCTTGAAAAACAAAATGTTTTTTCACACAACAACTTAATTTTCGACCGATCGTTCCTATGGCAGCTATATGATGTAGTGGTCCCATCTAAGTAGAATTTTGCATATATATGAGGAGTATAGTAAATCCAATAAATGCCGTGTGTGGTCAAGATATCTTGAAAAACAAAATGTTTTTTCACACAATAACTTAATTTTCGACCGATCGTTCCTATGGCAGCTATATGATATAGAGGTCCGATCTTCATAGAATTTTGCTTGTATTTGAGGAGCATAGTAAATCTAATAAATGCCGTGGTTGGTCAAGATATCTTGAAAAACAAATTTTTTTTTCACACAACAACTTAATTTTCGACCGATTCTTCCTATGGCAGCTATATGATATAGTGGACCGATCTAAGTAGAATTTTGCATATATATGAGGAGTAAAGTAAACCTAATAAGTGCCGTGTTTTGTCAAGATATCTTAAAAAACAAAATGTTTTTTTACACAACAACTACATTTTCGACCGATCGTTCCTATGGCAGCTATATGATATAGTGGTCAGATTTTAATAGGATTTTGCATATATATGAGGGGAGTAGTAAAACTAATAAATGCCGAGTTTGGTTAGGATTGCGTGATAAACAAAATGTTTTTGCATACAAATACTTAATTTTCGACCGATCGTTCCCATGGCAGTTAGATGATATAGTGGTCTGAAGAGTATAGTTTAACTAAATAATTCAAGTTCGGTCAAGATATCTTGAAACACAAAATGTTTTTTTCATACAACGTAATATTCGACCGATCGTTCCTATGGCAGCTATATGACATAGTAGTCCGATCTAAGTAGAATTTTGCATATATATGAGGAGTATAGTAAATCTAATAAATGCCGTGTGTGGTCAAGATATCTTGAAAAACAAAATGTTTTTTCACACAATAACTTAATTTTCGACCGATCGTTCCTATGGCAGCTATATAATATAGTGGTCAGATCTTAATAGAATTTTGCATATATATGAGCAGTATAGTAAATCTAATAAATGCCGTGTTTGGTCAAGATATCTTGAAAAACAAAATGTTTTTTCACACAACAACTTAATTTTCGACCGATCGTTCCTATGGCAGCTATATGATGTAGTGGTCCCATCTAAGTAGAATTTTGCATATATATGAGGAGTATAGTAAATCCAATAAATGCCGTGTGTGGTCAAGATATCTTGAAAAACAAAATGTTTTTTCACACAATAACTTAATTTTCGACCGATCGTTCCTATGGCAGCTATATGATATAGTGGTCCGATCTTCATAGAATTTTGCTTGTATTTGAGGAGCATAGTAAATCTAATAAATGCCGTGGTTGGTCAAGATATCTTGAAAAACAAATTTTTTTTTCACACAACAACTTAATTTTCGACCGATTCTTCCTATGGCAGCTATATGATATAGTGGACCGATCTAAGTAGAATTTTGCATATATATGAGGAGTAAAGTAAACCTAATAAGTGCCGTGTTTTGTCAAGATATCTTAAAAAACAAAATGTTTTTTTACACAACAACTACATTTTCGACCGATCGTTCCTATGGCAGCTATATGATATAGTGGTCAGATTTTAATAGGATTTTGCATATATATGAGGGGAGTAGTAAAACTAATAAATGCCGAGTTTGGTTAGGATTGCGTGATAAACAAAATGTTTTTGCATACAAATACTTAATTTTCGACCGATCGTTCCTATGGCAGCTATATGATGTAGTGGTACGATCTAAATAGAGTTTTGCATATATATGAGGAGTATAGTAAACCTAATAAATGCCGTGTTTTGTCAAGATATCTTAAAAAACAAAATGTCTTTTCACAGAACAACTTAATTTTCGACCGATCGTTCCTATGGCAGCTATATAATACCGTAGTCCGATCCTAATAGAATTTTGCATATATATGAGGAGTATAGTAAAACTAATAAATGCAAAGTTTGGTCAAGATATCTTGAAAAACAAAATATTTTTGCATACAATAACTTTATTTTCGACCGATCGTTTCTATGACAGATGTCTCCTTCCCTGCGATACACATTTCACGATAAAATTATAATACCCTCTGCAAGAGTATAAATGCAAAATGTTTTTTCATACAACAACTTAATTTTCGACAGATCGTTCCTATGACAGTTATATGATATAGTGGCCCGATCTTAATAAAATGTTGCATACATATGGGGAGAGTAGTAGAACTAATAAATGCCGAGCTTGGTCAAGATATCTTGAAAAACAAAATGTTTTTTTCATACAACTTAATTTCCGACCGATCGTCCCTATGGCAGCTATATAATACAGTAGTCGGATCTAAATAGAATTTTGCATATATATGTGGGGAGTAGTAAAACTAATAAATGCCGAGTTTGGTCAAGATATCGTGCTAAACAAAATGTTTTTGCATTCAACTTAATTTTCGACCGATCGTTCCTATGGCAGATATATGATATATGGCAGATAAATGGTCCGATCTTAATAGGATTTTGCATATATATGAGGAGTATAGTAAACCTAATAAATGCCGTGTTTTGTCAAGATATCTTGAAAAACAAAATGTTTTTTTACACAACAACTACATCTTCGACCGATCGTTCCTATGGCAGCTATATGATATAGTGGTCCGATTTCAATAGAATTTTGAATATATATGAGGGGAGTAGTAAAACTAATAAATGCCGAGTTTGGTTAGGATTTCGTGATAAACAAAATGTTTTTGCATACAACTTAATTTTCGACCGATCGTTCCTATTGCAGCTATATGATATAGTGGTACGATCTAAGTAGAATTTTGCATATATATGAGGAGTATAGTAAACCTAATAAATGCCGTGTTTTGTCAAGATATCTTAAAAAACAAAATGTTTTTTCACAGAACAACTTAATTTTCGGCCGATCGTTCCTATGGCAGCTATATGATATAGTGGTCCGATCTAAATAGAATTTTGCATATATATGGGGAGAGTAGTAGAACTAATAAATGCCGAGCTTGGTCAAGATATTTATTTATTTATTTATTTATTAATGGTCGACAAAACGAGTGTCTTCCTCATTATTCAAAAGATTGTACAATATAATTATATGCTAAAAGCCTAGTTAAAGGATACAATTTTCTAAATAGCATCACCGACCGATGGAGGTGTTTTATTTGCCAGTCCGGCCAGCTGTGCCCCTTTTCACAGCTAATTTTGTCAGTGACGCTATTAGAGCCTACATCTAAGCAGAAGGTTGTAAGTAGGAAAAAAGTGATCTCAAGTGAAATTAAAAATAATCTTAATTTGCTATATTAATAAAGAAAATACAATAAATAGGAAAAAAGAAAGTAAGAAAATTGTTAATAAAGTAAAGCAATGTAAGTTAGATAAAGAGTGTTAAGTGGATAGGACAAAGAGAAAAGTAATGGGAAATCACCGACACGGTGGGGGAAAATTTTTCAGCCTGTCCGGCTAGCTATGCCCCTGCTCATAGCTGGGAATGGTCAGCGACTTCCCGAAGGTATCCTGAAAGCAACGATTTTATTAGGGGTAGAGACAGTTCGGTAGAGAAAACGTGATGCAAACTATTATAATTTTTACATAGCACGCGAAAAGAATTGTGCATAGCGTAATCAGTTGTGCACGTAGATAGTAATAAGGGGCGATAATTTCTGGTTGGTCTAGCCGGAACAGAGAATTGAAGACGCCCTAGCAGAAAATGAGAATCAATGTCGCCAATAATCAACTTATGTAGATGGACAACACCGAGAATTGTCCTACGGTTGATTAACGATGGAAGGTTGAGAAGAAGCAGTCTGCTGGAGTAGGACGGCAACCGAAGATTAGGGTCCCAATTTAAACCTCGTAAGGCAAAAAGCAGAAATTGCTTCTGAACAGATTCAATACGATCCTGGCTGTTGATATACTGTGGAGACCAGATGCAAGAGCAGTATTCAAGGATAGGGCGAACAAGAGAGATGTACAGAAGTTTTGTTATAAAAGGATCGTTAAACTTTTTAGACCATCGTTTAATGAATCCAAGTACACCTTTTGCCTCATTAACAATGGTATCTATATGAAGATTGAAACAGAGTTTAGAATCAAAAATAACGCCTAGATCCTTAACTGTTAGTATACGTTGCAAAGGGATATTGTCGATTGTATAACTGACAAGATAAGGTGTAGTACGATTAAAAGTCATAAACATACACTTTGAACAATTTAGATGCAATTGATTGGCCGAACACCAAAGTTGCATAGCGTTCAAATCGTCTTGTAGACGAGAATGATGTAGGGGGTTAGTGTATGATAGAAAAAGTTTGACATCGTCCGCATACATGAGTACACGGGCATGTGATATAACAGAGGGAAGATCATTTATAAAAAGTGTAAAGAGTAAAGGTCCAAGATGACTACCTTGAGGAACACCAGAAGTAACGTGAACCCTTTTAGAGGTAGTCAACCTCAGTATTACTCTTTGGGTCCTACCTTTTAAATAAGAATTAATCCAAAGTAAAAGGGACAGAGGGAAACCTATTCGGTCAAGTTTAAAAAGTAAAATGTCATGGTGCACAGAGTCAAACGCCTTACTGAAGTCAGTGTAAATGACATCAGTTTGCATTTACGAAAGGAAAGCATCATTTACCAAGGAAGTAAACTCAAGTAGATTGGTCGTAGTTGACCGATTATTTACATATCCATGTTGAACAGGGGAAACAACTGATTTGCAGAAATGCTGCAAATTCGAAGTGATTATTTTTTCAAATAATTTAGGAATAGCAGACAGTTTTGCAATGCCCCTGTAATTTTGTATATCAGACTTCCCACCTTTCTTGTGAAGAGGAATGATATAAGATTCTTTCCAAAGGGATGGAAAGACAGAAGTTTCAAGGGATAGATTAAAAAGCTTTAGCAATGGATAGAAAAGGGAAGAACTACACTCCTTGAGTAGACAACTAGGAATATTGTCCGGCCCAGGAGAGTAAGAAGATTTTAGAGAGTTTATAGCTAATAGGAGAGAGGAGTGTGAAATAATGGGGGGAGGTATAGAACTAGCGGAGGAAATAGTATAAGGGTAAGAATTAGTATTAGGACAGACTGAAGAGTAAGTTGATTGGAAAAAATTGGCAAAGAGGTTAGCAGAATCAGTGTCATTGCTAGCTTTATCCATCCCAAGAAAAAAAGAAGATGGCAAACTTGAAGACTTACGCTTCAAGTTTACAAAATTATAAAACTGTCCCGAATTTCGGGCGAATTGCCTTTTACAACGAATTAGATAATTCTCATAGCATTGAGAATTAAGATGAAAGAAGTTCGACTTGGCTATGGAATATTTAGCCAAGTCTGTACACGAACCAGACTTTTTAAACTTTTTAAAATATTTGGATTTTACATTTTTTAGATGTGATAATCTGGGAGTAAACCAGGGTGGTTTTGAAAAAGTAGTCGAAGGAATTGACTTAGGAATACACACATCTAAGAGGGGGTTTAGGGTGATATAAAAAGAATTAATGGCTGTATTCATATCAACTGAGTCATATAAGAAAGACCAATCGGTTGAATAAATAAGCTGATTCAGCAAGGAATAATTTCCTTTGCGAAAGCAATAGCGGGGCTTATTGGCTGATGAGCACGAAATGGAAGGATTACAATTTAGCATTGCAATCTCTAAAGTTGGATGATAGACATCCTCAGGAAGAGATAAAGGAGGTGACCTAGACACATTAGAAATAAGGTAGTCGTTAACAAATACAAGGTCAAGTGTTCTATTCATATGATTAGGAATTGAATTGATTTGAAACAACGAAAGATCAAGCATGCAGTCTAAAAAATCGTGCTGTGCTGAGGGCACTAGATAATTTTCAGCAGTGAATAATGACCAAGAGATGTTCGGCAAATTAAAATCACCCAACACCAATAATAGGTCATTATCCCGCACGTGTGAAGAAACTTCTTTAATACAAGTAATACGATTCATATAAACTTGAATATCAGAAGAAGGTGGGACATAAGAGCATGTTACATAGATATTCCGTGTAGGAAAAGACACCTTAACTGAGACAATCTCAGCGTCAGTAGGCGTACTAAAACAGAATAGTTCAGACTGGAGAGTGGCTTTAACGGCAATTAACACCCCACCACCTCGAGTTGGCCGATCATTTCTAAACAAAATAAAGTTATTCGGTAATATCTCAAAATCAGATATGGTTGAGTTTAACCATGTTTCTGAAAATGCTATTATGTCCGAATCGAAGGAAGTGCTGGCAATAAAAAGATTTTTCAGCTTTGAAGTGAGACCTCTGACATTCTGATAATGAATAAAGATTTGGTCAGAAGATGAAGCTAGTTTTTTGGGGCAGAAATGGTACCCTGTATTGAAGGGACTGGAGGGTGACAGGCTGGTTACGCTTTTTAGGCTTGAACTCATGAACAATCATGTGTGGTGGCCAAAATTTGGGATCACAAATGATTGGGAACATATCATGTGAAACATCTATTTTGAATGATGATATTTCACGAGGGGTGGAGAAATTAAATTTAGTTATTGACACGCTAGCAGAAGATTTGCTAGCAATATAGGCTGCCAATGACTCAGAAGTGGTGTCCGACGAAAGTCGAGACACAAAAACTTGCCTACGAGGGGCAAATACCGTTAAAGTAGGCGCTGATGGGGCTGTAGGTAATACAGGAGTTGGAGGAGCTAACGAGGCACAATGCTTGCTTTTAACAATCTGCGCAAGATTGCGCGCAGGTCTACCTTTGCGGCCAGGAGCTGATGGGGCTGAGGCAGTTTGATTAATTGGGACGGAATCAGGTACGGGCTCTACTGGGTCTAGTACAGGGCTTGAAGCCGGGGTAATTGGACAGTCGCTTGGAGAAGGCGATAAAGACAACATTGGAGATACCTCCAAGTTGCTAGGAAGAGACAAGAAAGTCGTAGGTGTCTGAACAGACGTAGAGGGCAATTGCAAAAGTTGAGGCTCCAACCGGCGATTAGTTGGGGACTCAAATTTTTATTTGCCTAGCAACTCGAAACTCGAGTCAAAATTACTCGAGAGCTGCTTAGCCACATTATTTAATTTTAAGAATTGACTTCTCACAGAATTATACATTCTGGAGAAATCAATTTGCTTGTCGATGCATTCTGGGCACGACCAACGCAAGCCACCGCAGCCCTTCTTGGCAATAGCAGCGATCTTGTCGCAATCACGCCCAGTGAGACCTGCACATTTAGCATGCATCATATTCTCACACAGCCAGCAATTAACAAATTGCGGCAGTGCAGAATCGTCAGCCTGCTTGAACGTACACGGTTTCTTACAGCACGACATAATTATTAAATGCACAAGCAACTTGCGAGAGCGCAGAGCAAAACGAAACGAAAACGGTGCACAAGTAAACACTCAAAAAACAATTATTCGTACACAAACAAATTGTTTGGTGCGAAAAGCAATAGAAAGAAATTTGTGAGAGCGCGATGCACAAGCAGAAAGTATGCAGCGAACACACGCACAAACAAGTGTATGGACAGGGGAGCACAAATGCAAAAGACTTAAAACAGCCAATAACAACAAACACGGAACTGACGCCGCGTTTTATAAAATGTAATAATTAACAGACACGCTGCACAACAGATGACACTTTGCACAGTTTATAAAAGCTTTTTAAATAAAGCACCGAAAAGTGCAAAATTTTGAAATATAAAGCAGGATAAAAGCGCAAAAATATATAAAAATCTTGGAGCACAAGTAAAACACGTCAATCACTTGAAAAACAAAATGTTTTTGCATACAATAAATTTTATTTTCGACCGATCGTTTCTATGACAGATGTCTCCTACCCTGCGATACACATTTCACGACAAAATGCAAAATGTTTTTTCTTACAACAACTTAATTTTCGACCGATCGTTCCTATCGCAGTTATATGATATAGTGGCCCGATCTTTGTAGAATTTTGCATATATATGGGGAGAGTAGTAAAACTAATAAATGCCAAGCTTGGTCAAGATATCTTGAAAAACAATATGTTTTTTTCATACAACTTAATTTCGGAACGATCGTCCCTATGGCAGCTATATAATACAGTGGTCCGATCTAAATAAAATTTTGCATATATATGAGGGAAGTAGTGAAAATAATAAATGCCGAGTTTGGTCAAGATATCGTGTTAAACAAAATGTTTTTTCTTACAACAACTTAATTTTCGACCGATCGTTCCTATCGCAGTTATATGATATAGTGGCCCGATCTTTGTAGAATTTTGCATATATATGGGGAGAGTAGTAAAACTAATAAATGCCGAGCTTGGTCAAGGTATCTTGAAAAACAAAATGTTTTTTTCATACAACTTAATTTCCGACCGATCGTCCATATGGCAGCTACTTAATACAGTGGTCCGATCTAAATAGAATTTTGCATATATATGTGGAGAGTAGTAAAACTAATAAATGCCGAGTTTGGTCAAGATATCGTGCTTAACAAAATGTTTTTGCATACAACAACTTAATTCTCGACCGATCGTTCCTATGGCAGCTATATGATATAGTGGTACGATCTTAATAGAATTTAGAATATATATGAGGAGTATAGTAAAACTAATAAATGCAAAGTTTGGTCAAGATATCTTGAAAAACAAAATGTTTTTGCATACAATACATTTATTTTCGACCGATCGTTTCTATGACAGATGTCTCCTTCCCTGCGATACACATTTCACGACAAAATTATAATACCCTCTGCATGAGTATAAATGCAAAATGTTTTTTCATACAACAACTTAATTTTCGACCGATCGTTCCTATGGGAGTTATATGATATAGTGGCCCGATCTTAATAGAATGTTGCATATAGATGGGGAGAGTAGTAAAACTAATAAATGCCGAGCTTGGTCAAGGTATCTTGAAAAACAAAATGTTTTTTTCATACAACTTAATTTCCGACCGATCGTCCATATGGCAGCTACTTAATACAGTGGTCCGATCTAAATAGAATTTTGCATATATATGTGGAGAGTAGTAAAACTAATAAATGCCGAGTTTGGTCAAGATATCGTGCTTAACAGAATGTTTTTGCATACAACAACTTAATTTTCGACCGATCGTTCCTATGGCAGCTATATGATATAGTGGTACGATCTTAATAGAATTTAGAATATATATGAGGAGTATAGTAAACCTAATAAATGCCGTGTTTGGTCAAGATATCTTGAAAAACAAAATGTTTTTTCACACAACAACTTAATTTTCGACCGATCGTTCCTATGGCAGATATATGATATATGGAAGATATATGGTCCGATCTTAATAGGATTTTGCATATATATGAGGAGTATAGTAAACCTAATAAATGCCGTGTTTGGTCAAGATATTTTGAAAAACAAAATGTTTTTTCATACAACAACTTTATTTTCGATATATATGATAAAGTGGTTCGTTCTAAATAGAATTTTCCATATATATGAGGAGAGTAGTAAAACTAAAAAATGCCGAGCTTGGTCAAGATATCTTGAAAAGCAAAATGTTTTTCATACAACTTAATTTTCGGCCGATCGTTCCTATGGCAGCTATATGATATAGTGGTCCGATCTAAATAGAAATTTACAAATATATGAGGAGTATAGTAAAACTAATAAATGCAAAGTTTGGTCAAGAAATCGTGAAAAACAAAATGTTTTTGCATACAATAACTTTATTTTCGATCGATCGTTTCTATGACAGATGTCTCCTTCCCTGCGATACACATTTCACGAAAAAATTATAATACCCTCTGCATGAGTATAAATGCAAAATGTTTTTTCATACAACAACTTAATTTTCGACCGATCGTTCCTATGGCAGCTATTTAATACAGTGGTCGGATCTAAATAGAATTTTGCATATATATGTGGAGAGTAGTAAAACTAATAAATGCCGAGTTTGGTCAAGATATCGTGCTAAACAAAATGTTTTTGCATACAACAACTTAATTTTCGACCGATCGTTCCTATGGCAGCTATATGATATAGTGGTCCGATCTTAATAGAATTTTGCATATATATGAGGAGTATAGTAAAGCTAATAAATGCTGTGTTTGGTCAAGATATCTTGAAAAACAAAATGTTTTTTCACACAACAACTTAATTTTCGACCGATCGTTCCTATTGCAGCTATATGATATAGTGGTACGATCTAAGTAGAATTTTGCATATATATGAGGAGTATAGTAAACCTAATAAATGCCGTGTTTTGTCAAGATATCTTGAAAAACAAAATGTTTTTTTACACAACAACTACATATTCGATCGATCGTTCCTATGGCAGCTATATGATGTAGTGGTCCGATCTAAGTAGAATTTTGCATATATATGAGGAGTATAGTAAATCTAATAAATGCCGTGTGTGGTCAAGATATCTTGAAAAACAAAATGTTTTTTCACACAATAACTTAATTTTCGACCGATCGTTCCTATGGCAGCTATACGATGTAGTGGTCCGATCTAAGTAGAGTTTTGCATATATATGAGGAGTATAGTAAATCTAATAAATGCCGTGTTTGGTTAAGATATTTTGGTAAACAAAATGTTTTTTCACACAACAACGTAATTTTCGACCGATCGTTCCTATGGCAGCTATATGATCTAAATAGAATTTTACAAATACATGAGGAGTATAGTAAAACTAATAAATGCCGTGTTTTGTCAAGATATCTTAAAAAACAAAATGTTTTTTCACAGAACAACTTAATTTTCGGCCGATCGTTCCTATGGCAGCTATATGATCTAAATAGAATTTTACAAATATATGAGGAGTATAGTAAAACTAATAAATGCAAAGGTTGGTCAAGATATCTTGAAAAACAAAATGTTTTTGCGTACAATAGTTTTGCTTTCGACCGATCGTTTCTATGACAGATGTCTTCTTCCCTGCGATACACATTTCACGACAAATTATAATACCCTCTGCCAGAGTATAAATGCAAAATGTTTTTTCATACAACAACTTAAATTTCGACCGATCGTTCCTATGGCAGTTATATGATATAGTGGCCCGATCTTAATAGAATGTTGCATATATATGGGGAGAGTAGTAACACTAATAAATGTCGAGCTTGGTCAAGATATCTTGAAAAACAAAATTATTTTTCATACAACTTAATTTCCGAACGATCGTCCCTATGGCAGCTATATAATACAGTGGTCCGATCTAATTAGAATTTTGCATATATATGTGGAGAGTAGTAAAACTAATAAATGCCGAGTTTGGTCAAGATATCGTGCTTAACAAAATGTTTTTGCATACAACAACTTAATTTTCGACCGATCGTTCCTATGGCAGATATATGATATATGGCAGATAAATGGTCCGATCTTAATAGGATTTTGCATATATATGAGGAGTATAGTAAACCTAATAAATGCCGTGTTTGGTCAAGATATTTTGAAAAACAAAATGTTTTTTCATACAACAACTTTATTTTCGATATATATGATAAAGTGGTTCGTTCTAAATAGGATTTTGCATATATATGAGGAGAGTAGTAAAACTAAAAAATGCCGAGCTTGGTCAAGACATCTTGAAAAGCAAAATGTTTTTCATACAACTTAATTTTCAAACGATCGTTCCTATGGCAGCTATATGATATAGAGGTCCGATCTTAATAGAATTTTGCCAATATATGAGGAGTATAGTGAGCCTAATAAATGCCGTGTTTTGTCAATATATCTTGAAAAACAATATGTTTTTTCACACAATAACTTAATTTTCGACCGATCGTTCCTATGGCAGCTATATGATATAGTGGTCCGATCTTAATAGGATTTTGCATATATATGAGTATAGTAAAACTAATAAATGCCGAGCTTGGTCAAGATATCTTGAAAAAAAAATGTTTTTCAAAAAATGGTTTTCCGATCATAATAGAATTTTGCCAATATATGAGGAGTATAGTAAATCTAATAAATGCCGTGTTTGGTTAAGATATTTTGGTAAACAAAATGTTTTTTCACACAACAACGTAATTTTCGACCGATCGTTCCTATGGCAGCTATATGATCTAAATAGAATTTTACAAATACATGAGGAGTATAGTAAAACTAATAAATGCCGTGTTTTGTCAAGATATCTTAAAAAACAAAATGTTTTTTCACAGAACAACTTAATTTTCGGCCGATCGTTCCTATGGCAGCTATATGATCTAAATAGAATTTTACAAATATATGAGGAGTATAGTAAAACTAATAAATGCAAAGGTTGGTCAAGATATCTTGAAAAACAAAATGTTTTTGCGTACAATAGTTTTGCTTTCGACCGATCGTTTCTATGACAGATGTCTTCTTCCCTGCGATACACATTTCACGACAAATTATAATACCCTCTGCCAGAGTATAAATGCAAAATGTTTTTTCATACAACAACTTAAATTTCGACCGATCGTTCCTATGGCAGTTATATGATATAGTGGCCCGATCTTAATAGAATGTTGCATATATATGGGGAGAGTAGTAACACTAATAAATGTCGAGCTTGGTCAAGATATCTTGAAAAACAAAATTATTTTTCATACAACTTAATTTCCGAACGATCGTCCCTATGGCAGCTATATAATACAGTGGTCCGATCTAATTAGAATTTTGCATATATATGTGGAGAGTAGTAAAACTAATAAATGCCGAGTTTGGTCAAGATATCGTGCTTAACAAAATGTTTTTGCATACAACAACTTAATTTTCGACCGATCGTTCCTATGGCAGATATATGATATATGGCAGATAAATGGTCCGATCTTAATAGGATTTTGCATATATATGAGGAGTATAGTAAACCTAATAAATGCCGTGTTTGGTCAAGATATTTTGAAAAACAAAATGTTTTTTCATACAACAACTTTATTTTCGATATATATGATAAAGTGGTTCGTTCTAAATAGGATTTTGCATATATATGAGGAGAGTAGTAAAACTAAAAAATGCCGAGCTTGGTCAAGACATCTTGAAAAGCAAAATGTTTTTCATACAACTTAATTTTCAAACGATCGTTCCTATGGCAGCTATATAATATAGAGGTCCGATCTTAATAGAATTTTGCCAATATATGAGGAGTATAGTGAGCCTAATAAATGCCGTGTTTTGTCAATATATCTTGAAAAACAATATGTTTTTTCACACAATAACTTAATTTTCGACCGATCGTTCCTATGGCAGCTATATGATATAGTGGTCCGATCTTAATAGGATTTTGCATATATATGAGTATAGTAAAACTAATAAATGCCGAGCTTGGTCAAGATATCTTGAAAAAAAAATGTTTTTCAAAAAATGGTTTTCCGATCATAATAGAATTTTGCCAATATATGAGGAATATAGTGAACCTAATAAATGCCGTGTTTGGTCAAGATATCTTGATAAACAGGATGTTTTTTCACACAACACCTTAATATTCGACCGATCGTTCCTATGGCAGATATATGATATAATGGTCCGATCTTAATAGGATTTTGCATATATATGAGGAGTATAATAAACCGAAAAAATGCCGTGTTTGGTGAAGATATCTTGAATAACAGACTGTTTTTTCACACAACAACTTAATATTCGATCGATCGTTCCTATGGCAGATATGTGATATAGAGGTCCGATCTTAATATAATTTTGCCTATATATGAGGAGAGTAGTTAAACTAATTAATGCCGAGTTTGGTCAAGATATCGTGCTAAACAAAATGTTTTTGCATACAAAAACTTAATTTTCGACCGATCTTTCCATTGGCAGCTATATGATATAGAGGTCCGATCTTAATAGAATGTTGGCTATATATGAGAAGAGTAGTAAAACTAATAAATGCCGAGCTTGGTCAAGATATCTTGAAAAAGAAAATGTTTTTTCACACAACAACTTAATTTTCGACCGATCGTTCCTATGGCAGATATATGATATATGGCAGATAAATGGTCCGATCTTAATAGGATTTTGCATATATATGAGGAGTATAGTAAACCTTATAAATGCCGTGTTTGGTCAAGATATTTTGAAAAACATAATGTTTTTTCATACAACAACTTTATTTTCGATATATATGATAAAGTGGTTCGTTCTAAATAGAATTTTCCATATATATGAGGAGAGTAGTAAAACTAAAAAATGCCGAGCTTGGTCAAGATATCTTGAAAAGCAAAATGTTTTTCATACAACTTAATTTTCGGCCGATCGTTCCTATGGCAGCTATATGATATAGTGGTCCGATCTAAATAGAAATTTACAAATATATGAGGAGTATAGTAAAACTAATAAATGCAAAGTTTGGTCAAGAAATCGTGAAAAACAAAATGTTTTTGCATACAATAACTTTATTTTCGATCGATCGTTTCTATGACAGATGTCTCCTTCCCTGCGATACACATTTCACGAAAAAATTATAATACCCTCTGCATGAGTATAAATGCAAAATGTTTTTTCATACAACAACTTAATTTTCGACCGATCGCTCCTATGGCAGCTATTTAATACAGTGGTCGGATCTAAATAGAATTTTGCATATATATGTGGAGAGTAGTAAAACTAATAAATGCCGAGTTTGGTCAAGATATCGTGCTAAACAAAATGTTTTTGCATACAACAACTTAATTTTCGACCGATCGTTCCTATGGCAGCTATATGATATAGTGGTCCGATCTTAATAGAATTTTGCATATATATGAGGAGTATAGTAAAGCTAATAAATGCCGAGCTTGGTCAAGATATCTTGAAAAACAAAATGTTTTTTCACACAACAACTTAATTTTCGACCGATCGTTCCTATGGCAGATATATGATATAGTGGTCCGATTTTAATAGAATTTTGCAAATATATGAGGGGAGTAGTATAACTTATAAATGCCGAGTTTGGTTATGATATCGTGCTAAACAAAATGTTTTTGCATACAAATACTTAATTTTCGACCGATCATTCCCATGGCAGTTAGATGTTGTAGTGGTCCGAAGAGTATAGTTTAACTAAATAATGCAAGTTCGATCAAGATATCTTGAAACACAAAATGTTTTTTTCATACAACGTTATATTCGACCGATCGTTTCTATGACAGATGTCTTCTTCCCTGCGATACACATTTCACGACAAAATGATAATACCCTCTGCAAGAGTATAAATGCAAAATGTTTTTTCATACAACAACTTAAATTTCGACCGATCGTTCCTATGGCAGTTATATGATATAGTGGCCCGATCTTAATAGAATGTTGCATATATATGGGGAGAGTAGTAACACTAATAAATGTCGAGCTTGGTCAAGATATCTTGAAAAACAAAATTATTTTTCATACAACTTAATTTCCGAACGATCGTCCCTATGGCAGCTATATAATACAGTGGTCCGATCTAAATGGAATTTTGCATATATATGTGGAGAGTAGTAAAACTAATAAATGCCGAGTTTGGTCAAGATATCGTGCATAACAAAATGTTTTTGCATACAACAACTTAATTTTCGACCGATCGTTCCTATGGCAGCTATATGATATAGTGGTACGATCTTAATAGAATTTAGAATATATATGAGGAGTATAGTAAACCTAATAAATGCCGTGTTTGGTCAAGATATCTTGAAAAACAAAATGTTTTTTCACACAACAACTTAATTTTCGACCGATCGTTCCTATGGCAGATATATGATATATGGCAGATAAATGGTCCGATCTTAATAGGATTTTGCATATATATGAGGAGTATAGTAAACCTAATAAATGCCGTGTTTGGTCAAGATATTTTGAAAAACAAAATGTTTTTTCATACAACAACTTTATTTTCGATATATATGATAAAGTGGTTCGTTCTAAATAGAATTTTCCATATATATATGAGGAGAGTAGTAAAACTAAAAAATGCCGAGCTTGGTCAAGATATCTTGAAAAGCAAAATGTTTTTCATACAACTTAATTTTCAAACGATCGTTCCTATGGCAGCTATATGATATAGAGGTCCGATCTTAATAGAATTTTGCCAATATATGAGGAGTATAGTGAGCCTAATAAATGCCGTGTTTTGTCAAGATATCTTGAAAAACAGAATGTTTTTTCACACAACACCTTAATATTCGACCGATCGTTCCTATGGCAGATATATGATATAATGGTCCGATCTTAATAGGATTTTGCATATATATGAGGAGTATAATAAACCGAATAAATGCCGTGTTTGGTGAAGATATCTTGAATAACAGACTGTTTTTTCACACAACAACTTAATATTCGATCGATCGTTCCTATGGCAGATATGTGATATAGAGGTCCGATCTTAATATAATTTTGCCTATATATGAGGAGAGTAGTTAAACTAATTAATGCCGAGTTTGGTCAAGATATCGTGCTAAAAAAAATGTTTTTGCATACAAAAACTTAATTTTCGACCGATCGTTCCATTGGCAGCTATATGATATAGAGGTCCGATCTTAATAGAATGTTGGCTATATATGAGAAGAGTAGTAAAACTAATAAATGCCGAGCTTGGTCAAGATATCTTGAAAAACAAAATGTTTTTTCACACAACAACTTAATTTTCGACCGATCGTTCCTATGGCAGATATATGATATAGTGGTCCGATTTTAATAGAATTTTGCAAATATATGAGGGGAGTAGTATAACTTATAAATGCCGAGTTTGGTTATGATATCGTGCTAAACAAAATGTTTTTGCATACAAATACTTAATTTTCGACCGATCATTCCCATGGCAGTTAGATGTTGTAGTGGTCCGAAGAGTATAGTTTAACTAAATAATGCAAGTTCGATCAAGATATCTTGAAACACAAAATGTTTTTTTCATACAACGTTATATTCGACCGATCGTTTCTATGACAGATGTCTTCTTCCCTGCGATACACATTTCACGACAAAATTATAATACCCTCTGCAAGAGTATAAATGCAAAATGTTTTTTCATACAACAACTTAAATTTCGACCGATCGTTCCTATGGCAGTTATATGATATAGTTGCCCGATCTTAATAGAATTTTGCATATATATGGGGAGACTAGTAAAACTAATAAATGCCGAGCTTGGTCAAGGTATCTTGAAAAACAAAATGTTTTTTTCATACAACTTAATTTCCGACCGATCGTCCATATGGCAGCTACTTAATACAGTGGTCCGATCTAAATAGAATTTGGCATATATATGTGGAGAGTAGTGAAACTAATTAATGCCGAGTTTGGTCAAGATATCGTGCTTAACAAAATGTTTTTGCATACAACAACTTAATTTTCGACCGATCGTTCCTATGGCAGCTATATGATATAGTGGTACGATCTTAATAGAATTTAGAATATATATGAGGAGTATAGTAAAACTAATAAATGCAAAGTTTGGTGAAGATATCTTGAAAAACAAAATGTTTTTGCATACAATACATTTATTTTCGACCGATCGTTTCTATGACAGATGTCTCCTTCCCTGCGATACACATTTCACGACAAAATTATAATACCCTCTGCATGAGTATAAATGCAAAATGTTTTTTCATACAACAACTTAATTTTCGACCGATCGTTCCTATGGGAGTTATATGATGTAGTGGCCCGATCTTAATAGAATGTTGCATATATATGGGGAGAGTAGTAAAACTAATAAATGCCGAGCTTGGTCAAGGTATCTTGAAAAACAAAATGTTTTTTTCATACAACTTAATTTCCGACCGATCTTCCATATGGCAGCTACTTAATACAGTGGTCCGATCTAAATAGAATTTTGCATATATATGTGGAGAGTAGTAAAACTAATAAATGCCGAGTTTGGTCAAGATATCGTGCTTAACAAAATGTTTTTGCATACAACAACTTAATTTTCGACCGATCGTTCCTATGGCAGCTATATGATATAGTGGTACGATCTTAATAGAATTTAGAATATATATGAGGAGTATAGTAAACCTAATAAATGCCGTGTTTGGTCAAGATATCTTGAAAAACAAAATGTTTTTTCACACAACAACTTAATTTTCGACCGATCGTTCCTATGGCAGATATATGATATATGGCAGATAAATGGTCCGATCTTAATAGGATTTTGCATATATATGAGGAGTATAGTAAACCTAATAAATGCCGTGTTTGGTCAAGATATTTTGAAAAACAAAATGTTTTTTCATACAACAACTTTATTTTCGATATATATGATAAAGTGGTTCGGTCTAAATAGAATTTTCCATATATATGAGGAGAGTAGTAAAACTAAAAAATGCCGAGCTTGGTCAAGATATCTTGAAAAGCAAAATGTTTTTCATACAACTTAATTTTCAAACGATCGTTCCTATGGCAGCTATATGATATAGAGGTCCGATCTTAATAGAATTTTACCAATATATGAGGAGTATAGTGAGCCTAATAAATGCCGTGTTTTGTCAAGATATCTTGAAAAACAGAATGTTTTTTCACACAACAACTTAATTTTCGACCGATCGTTCCTATGGCAGCTATATGATATAGTGGTACGATCTTAATAGAATTTAGAATATATATGAGGAGTATAGTAAACCTAATAAATGCCGTGTTTGGTCAAGATATCTTGAATAACAGACTGTTTTTTCACACAACAACTTAATATTCGACCGATCGTTCCTATGGCAGATATGTGATATAGAGGTCCGATCTTAATATAATTTTGCATATATATGAGGAGAGTAGTTAAACTAATTAATGCCGAGTTTGGTCAAGATATCGTGCTAAACAAAATGTTTTTGTATACAAAAACTTAATTTTCGACCGATCGTTCCATTGGCAGCTATATGATATAGAGGTCCGATCTTAATAGAATGTTGCCTATATATGAGGAGAGTAGTAAAACTAATAAATGCCGAGCTTGGTCACGATATCTTGATAACAAAATGTTATTTCACACAACAACTTAATTTTCGACCGATCGTTCCTATGGCAGATATATGATATAGTGTTCCGATTTTAATAGAATTTTGCAAATATATGAGGGGAGTAGTATAACTAATAAATGCCGAGTTTGGTTATGATATCGTGCTAAACAAAATGTTTTTGCATACAAATACTTAATTTTCGACCGATCGTTCCCATGGCAGTTAGATGATATAGTGGTCCGAAGAGTATAGCTTAACTAAATAATGCAAGTTCGGTCAAGATATCTTGAAACACAAAATGTTTTTTTCATACAACGTAATATTCGACCGATCGTTCCTATGGCAGCTCTATGATGTAGTGGTCCGATCTAAGTAGAATTTTGCATATATATGAGGAGTAAAGTAAATCTAATAAATGCCGTGTGTTGTCAAGATATCTTAAAAAACAAAATGTTTTTTCACACAATAACTTAATTTTCGACCGATCGTTCCTATGGCAGCTATATGATATAGTGGTCCGATCTTAATAGAATTTTGCATATATATGAGGAGTATAGTAAATCTAATAAATGCCGTGTTTGGTCAAGATATCTTGAAAAACAAAATGTTTTTTCACACAACAACTTAATTTTCAACCGATTGTTCCTATGGCAGCTATATGATATAGTGGACCGATCTAAGTAGAATTTTGCATATATATGAGGAGTATAGTAAACCTAATAAATGCCGTGTTTTGTCAAGATATCTGAAAAAACAAAATGTTTTTTTACACAACAACTTAATTTTCGGCCGATCGTTCCCATGGCAGCTATATGATATAGTGGTCCGATCTAAATAGAATTTTACAAATATATGAGGAGTATAGTAAAACTAATAAATGCAAAGTTTGGTCAATATATCTTGAAAAACAAAATGTTTTTGCATACAATAAATTTTATTTTCGACCGATCGTTTCTATGACAGATGTCTCCTATCCTGCGATACACATTTCACGACAAAATGCAAAATGTTTTTTCATACAACAACTTAATTTTTGACCGATCGTTCCTATGGCAGTTATATGATATAGTGGCCCGATCTTAATAGAATTTTGCATATATATTGGGAGAGTAGTAAAACTAATAAATGCCGAGCTTGGTCAAGATATCTTGAAAAACAAAATGTTTCTTTCATACAACTTAATTTCCGACCGATCGTCCGTATGGCAGCTATATAATTCAATGGTCCGATCTAAATAAAATTTTGCATACATATGAGGGGAGTAGTGAAACTAATAAATGCCGAGTTTGGTCAAGATATCGTGCTAAACAAAATGTTTTTGCATACAAAATATTAATTTTCGACCGATCAATCCAATGGCAGCTATAAAATACAGTGGTCCGATCTTAATAGAATTTTACATATATATGAGGAGTATAGTAAAACTAATAAATGCAAAGTTTGGTCAAGATATCTTGAAAAACAAAATGTTTTTGCATACAATAACTTTATTTTCGACCGATCGTTTCTATGACAGATGTCTCCTTCCCTGCGATACACATTTCACGACAAAATTATAATACCCTCTGCAAGAGTATAAATGCAAAATGTTTTTTCATACAACAACTTAATTTTCGACCGATCGTTCCTATGACAGTTATATGATATAGTGGCCCGATCTTAATAGAATGTTGCATATATATGGGGAGAGTAGTAAAACGAATAAATGCCGAGCTAGGTCAAGATATCTTGAAAAACAAAATGTTTTTTTCATACAACTTAATTTCCGACCGATCGTCCCTATGGCAGCTATATAATACAGTGGTCGCATCTAAAGAGAGAGTTCTCAGTTGAGAGTGATTGACGTGTTTTACTTGTGCTCCAAGATTTTTATATATTTTTGCGCTTTTATCCTGCTTTATATTTCAAAATTTTGCACTTTTCGGTGCTTTATTTAAAAAGCTTTTATAAACTGTGCAAAGTGTCATCTGTTGTGCAGCGTGTCTGTTAATTATTACATTTTATAAAACGCGGCGTCAGTTCCGTGTTTGTTGTTATTGGCTGTTTTAAGTCTTTTGCATTTGTGCTCCCCTGTGCATACACTTGTTTGTGCGTGTGTTCGCTGCATACTTTCTGCTTGTGCATCGCGCTCTCACAAATTTCTTTCTATTGCTTTTCGCACCAAACAATTTGTTTGTGTACGAATAATTGTTTTTTGAGTGTTTACTTGTGCACCGTTTTCGTTTCGTTTTGCTCTGCGCTCTCGCAAGTTGCTTGTGCATTTAATAATTATGTCGTGCTGTAAGAAACCGTGCACGTTCAAGCAGGCTGACGATTCTGCACTGCCGCAATTTGTTAATTGCTGGCTGTGTGAGAATATGATGCATGCTAAATGTGCAGGTCTCACTGGGCGTGATTGCGACAAGATCGCTGCTATTGCCAAGAAGGGCTGCGGTGGCTTGCGTTGGTCGTGCCCAGAATGCATCGACAAGCAAATTGATTTCTCCAGAATGTATAATTCTGTGAGAAGTCAATTCTTAAAATTAAATAATGTGGCTAAGCAGCTCTCGAGTAATTTTGACTCGAGTTTCGAGTTGCTAGGCAAATAAAAATTTGAGTCCCCAACTAATCGCCGGTTGGAGCCTCAACTTTTGCAATTGCCCTCTACGTCTGTTCAGACACCTACGACTTTCTTGTCTCTTCCTAGCAACTTGGAGGTATCTCCAATGTTGTCTTTATCGCCTTCTCCAAGCGACTGTCCAATTACCCCGGCTTCAAGCCCTGTACTAGACCCAGTAGAGCCCGTACCTGATTCCGTCCCAATTAATCAAACTGCCTCAGCCCCGTCAGCTCCTGGCCGCAAAGGTAGACCTGCGCGCAATCTTGCGCAGATTGTTAAAAGCAATCATTGTGCCTCGTTAGCTCCTCCAACTCCTGTATTACCTACAGCCCCATCAGCGCCTACTTTAACGGTAGTTGCCCCTCGTAGGCAAGTTTTTGTGTCTCGACTTTCGTCGGACACCACTTCTGAGTCATTGGCAGCCTATATTGCCAGCAAATCTTCTGCTAGCGTGTCAATAACTAAATTTAATTTCTCCACCCCTCGTGAAATATCATTCAAAATAAATGTTTCACATGATATGTTCCCAATCATTTGTGATCCCAAATTTTGGCCACCACACATGATTGTTCATGAGTTCAAGCCTAAAAAGCGTAACCAGCCTGTCACCCTTCCAGTCCCTTCAATACAGGGTACCATTTCTGCCCCAAAAAACTAGCTTCATCTTCTGACCAAATCTTTATTCATTATCAGAATGTCAGAGGTCTCACTTCAAAGCTAAAAAATCTTTTTATTGCCAGCACTTCCTTCGATTCGGACATAATAGCATTTTCAGAAACATGGTTAAACTCAACCATATCTGATTTTGAGATATTACCGAATAACTTTATTTTTTTTAGAAATGATCGGCCGACTCGAGGTGGTGGGGTGTTAATTGCCGTTAAAGCCACTCTCCAGTCTGAACTTTTCTGTTTTAGTACGCCTACTGACGCTGAGATTGTCTCAGTTAAGGTGTCTTTTCCTACACGGAATATCTATGTAACATGCTCTTCTTCTGATATTCAAGTTTATATGAATCATATTACTTGTATTAAAGAAGTT